>NC_052353.1:14640554-14647000 GCF_009727055.1 Benincasa hispida | reverse complement strand
TTCCTATTTTTTATATATACTATGATATATATATGAACTTTTTTTAGGCTTTTGTAGGAATTTTGATATATATATATATATATATATATTGCGGTATACGTACTCGTTTATTTGATATAAACGAGAGTTTATTTTATTTAGACTTCATGTATTATGATATATACAAATTTTGATTGTTGTGATTTATGACTACCTAAATGATATATATGATAATTATTTTATGGTATAAATGAAATTTATAAAAATTCATATGCTGTGGTATATTTTACACATTGTTTTATATTGTGATTTATATCAAAGATTAAGTTAGTCTCTAATTTACAAACTATAGTATATTTCATATATTGGTTAGAATATTCTCAAATACCTAACAAAATATTCTAAGGTACATTTAAAATAACCATGAATCCGTCAAAATGTTTTAAGGTATCAATAAAATAATCATTAATCGTTAAAAAATGTGAAAACCAACATAAGTAGAATATAAAATTTCATTAAATACATTTTTTTTCAAATTGAAAAATAGAAAAAATTACAGTAAATGCATTTTCTCTTTCTAATTCATAAATAAGAAAAATTATATTAAATACATTTTCTCTCTCTATAATAAAGGTACTTTCTTTCTTCATCATTAAAGTGACTATGAAAATAGGAATATATATATATATATAAATCCGATATAAATATATGAAAAATGGTATAATTGTCCAAAATTAACTCTAAAAGTCATATTTGAAAAAAATTCAAATTTTAAGACATTTATGAAATATAGGGCTTTCTCTAGGCCTTCTATGGAGAAACCACTTTTTAAAATTAATAATAAGTTCGAATTGATTTAGGTTATTTTTTGTGAACCTTTGAACCAACTCAATCCATAAAATTTTCATTTGTTTGAATCCAACCTAAATCGTACAGGTTGAGTTCAGTTGATTAGGTTTTTTAGATCATTGGGTTTTTTTTTTTTAACTTCCCTAGTAATAAGTTCCAACCTTAAATATATGTTCATAAGGCCTTCTCTTTTAATCTTGGGAAATTACCTTCTTCATCCCAATATTTCGAGTATAATTTTCACTTGGTCCTTAGATTTCAAAATATTATACTTCTACACTAGAGTTTTAAGCCTCTAATTTATATTTGGACTCTAGATTTCAAAATGATACATTTTTATTTCTTGAGTTTTGCACTTCAATTCAATTTTGATCCTTATGACTTCAAGATTTATACATCTAATTTTGATTTTTTTTATTAAGTACAAACTTTCAGTTATTGGTGTTATTAATTAATTTAAAATAATTAAAATAATTATAATTAGTTTCCATAACTGTTAAAATTTTCACATCATAGTTATTTTAACTTAGATAACTGAAAACTAACTTCAAATACCAAAGTGAAGAGGAGTAAAACTTGAGGGTAAAAATGTAAAATATCGAAGCCTAGGCAGTAAGTTATGAAAACTAAACTCAAAACTCAAGGATAAAAATATAAGATTGCCAAATTTATGGACCAAATGGAAATATATTAAACTCAAAACTTGAAACATAAGAGTAAAAGTATATCTCATTTGGAAATCTATTGGATAATTAGGAAATTAGACTTAAAATCCAAAGACTAGAAAAGCTATTCTTTCCTTGAATTGTTTAGAATTTTTGGACAACCATTTCTAAGAATTGTCAAGAGTTATGGAAGGGTGTGACAAAAAAGGGGAAAAAACTATAATCATGTATTATAACCCCAGGGGAAATGCTATGATTCTTTGTAGTGGATGAGAATGAATCTAATACTATCTCTATTTCACAGAACCTAGTCTGCACTTTTTTATACTAAAGTTGAATTATGGCAGCCAATAAATTCCCTTTCATGTTCTTTTCATAGATATTAGTGTTTCAGTTATGCAATTTTTTATTTTCATATGGGTAGAAATGAATTCAAACATTGTTTATATTAATAATAACATATATAGTTGACTTTGTTTTCTCTCTTTTGAATCAACTATGTGTAAAGTACCTTTTTTTAGCATACTTTAGAAAGAAATAAATTTTAAAAAGTTATCAATATAACAATTTGTGATGTCTTAGAAAAATAAATCTGGTTACATTTTTTAGGGAAAATATCAAATTATACGTGTTGCATTCAATGTGGTCAATATGATCTGTATTGGAATTATTAATGCGTTGAACTATGCGCCGAGTTGTAGCTAAATATACACTTATTACAAGTTTTCTTATAGCTTGCCAAGTATAAACAAGCTATAAGTTTCTCGATGTGAACCAAAGTCGACCTCAAGGACTTATACCTAAAAATAATTATATTGTATTTGCAGCGAAGACTAAATGAATATAGTAGAGAAAAAGAAAGTAAGAAGGAAGTGATTATAAATAACCATGCGATTAAACTAACTGAACAGGCTATGAGCACTTGAAGAATAATTCTAAGAATCTCTAAGGAACTAGTAGCTTTAACGTGTGATAAAAATGTATGGGGAAAGTAGGGTTGGGAGAAAGTCAATGCCAAGTTCCTAGGTTTAGGTTCAAGGGTAACCTAGGCTCGCGACATGCATTCATCGCATACTTCTTAGCGGTGAGCCAGATTTGTCATATCTCTATGACACATGAATGATGTTGCATTGAGCATAAGGTTATTTCTATCTCTAGAAACACTTCTTGTTCTACTCAGTCAATTAACGGTGGTTTTTTACTCCCTCAAGACTTGCTTCTGATTTTTTCTTTCATCCTTCCTTCATCCCTATTTATATCAATAAGGAGCTACCTCTGAACCGGACGTGAAGGCCTCCCCTCATCCAGCTTTTTGCAGGGGCGGGAGGAAGAAGCAAATAAAGCAAAGGCCTCCACATCCACAACTTCTTACCCTCTCGAGTAGTTGGTTATAGCTACTTGACTCTGTAAGTGATCATAGGCAAGCATTTACGTCACTTTACATTAAGAAAATAGGATTAACCCTCAAGAACTAAGCTTAGCTCATGGTATTGAGCTTCCACCTTACCCTATGGAAAGTCAGTTACTCATGATAAATGAAAAAGTGATGGTAAAGATAGAGAAGATAATGGAGGTAGTCATGATGATATATAGATAAAAATAGAATTGTTGTTTACAAATCACAATGCAACACAACAGTGAAAGATAAGAAGAAAATAATGGAAAGGCAGTTTTCATCAAATTCTTACTTCCAACGGATGTAGTGTCAAGGTTGCTGGTGACTAATGGAAAGAATATTGTGGAGAAGGCTCTCTCAAGCTCTTTGCTTCGGTGAAACTCTGATGGTATGTTGGATGGGAGTTTTGAAGTCGAAGTTCTTAGAAATTTTCTCGGTTGCACTCTTTGCTTGTGGTGTAAGTATCATGCCTAAGGGTGAGTATCATGCCTAAGGGTGTTTTCAGGAAAAATCTCCACCCTCTTTATGAGCGTCAAGGCTATTGTTGGGATTGGTGTCCTAATTCTCCTGGTAGTCTCGTAGTTTGTAAACATTTCGTGAACATTTTGTTATTAATAAAATAAGTATTATTTTATAAGCATTTACTTAATCCAATAAACTAAGATCCATGGTTATTTCATGTAACTTAAGCATGTATGTGGAGACATACAAGTGGATCGTGCCTTAACTAATAACCTAAATGGTCTATAGTGTAAGAATAAAGGAGGGATACCTTATCCTTGTGACACTATGGATACGACACGCTTTGTAGATGTTACAAGTGTTGTAAAATGCTACAAATTGTCTAATCCTGACCATTAATGTGGAGACATACGAGCGAAGGTACCCTATACAAAGAGTTTGTATAAGACCAGACCACGAGATAATTAGTCTCTTTATATAACGTCGTTGATAATTGAGACTTACATTTTACTAAAATGACCATAAGTGACATGACCTTAATCCTGAGTGAGTTGGGAACTCCTGCTCATGAAGGCAGTCCTTTGATTTGTATGAGTGAGAGTGGCCAGATTGCCAACTTAACAAGCCTACCATTCTAGGGATTCGTCTTATTGGGGAGTTGGGAACTCAGCTACATAAAACGGAATTCACTCCTTCCCCGAAGTAGGGGTAAGTAGATAAATTGCTCCCTTTAGGGTTGATTCCAAGTCTTGAACATAGTGGCCACACCCTCTCTTGGGAAGAGAGGACTCGATTATAATAGTACTATGACTTATTGTTCATTGGAGGAATCAGTGGTACTTAAGGAGTTAGATGTAACTACAGGGGCAAAATGGAAAATTGACCCAGCTGTACTTACAAGCGATTTGTGAAGGGTCATTGCACTGTTGACTGGTTATATCCAATGGACATAGAAATATATCTATAGTGTGAAGAGTGTAATTGTCGGTCTTTAGTGGAGTGACCAACAGTTAACGGATGGTGGATCTTGTAATTAAAGAGTTTAGTAAGTTGTTCACGTACCGTTGGAGCTTCAAACTTCAAGTCCATAAGGTCCCCTTGGTAGCTCAATGGGTTCAAGTTGGGAATCAGATTTTGGGTTAGTTTGAAGTGTACAAATTAACAAGAGAAAATTTAATTAAATCTGATATAATTAAATTAATTCAATTATATGTGATATAATTGATATGATGTATTAAATACATTATTTGGAGAAATTAATATAAATATGATTTATATTAAATACCATGACATAGAAAAAGTACTATAGTTTACATGTTTCATATGATGAAATGTTAAAACTATAGGTTATAAATATGATATGATAAGTTGGTTATCATATTTATTTATAATATATTGATTATATGATAATTATTCTTTTTTCTTTAATAATCGATTAAGTGGAAGGTTATTGGAAGTTATGGTAACTGTGAGATAAAAGGAAAACAGTTTTCCAAAATTGAGGGATGATTCATTTTGTGTCGTTTGACAAAAGAAAGGACTATCCAGTAAACACGTTTTACTAAACGATAGTGTCTCATATCCTACACGATCGAGTACTAAGTTTACTATACGATAGTTACTTACTTACTCGTTGCTACATGATCGAGTAGCAAAGTCTATACGATAGGCTGCTTTTACTAAACGATCGAGTATCTAGTCTATACGTGTTCCTGTTCAGTTCAAGTTTCAAGGATAAAGTTGGACTCGTTAGTGATCGAGGATTCATTAGTTCATGCTGTTGGTTGTTCCGTTCATTGAGATCGTGTTGTGATTGAGTTGCTGAATGATCGAGGGATACTTGAAGAAAGGTTCCTCAAAAGTTTGCATATTCTATCCCTTGTTTGTTCTTTTATAAGAAGCATGTTGTAATTTGTAGTATATGCATAATCTATTCCGTTTAGAATGTAATTGTTGTGCTCTTTCTCAATGGGATTTGGAACGATCTGCTTCCGCTCACTGGATATCTATGTTTTAGATTTCCTTCACTTTATTTATAGAGCCTGATAGCTTTGGGAATCCCACTCTGATTAATTATCATCTCTAACTTGGTTGATGAGAGTGTTAGAACTGCTAAAGTTATGGCAGATGATTTGCTGGTAATGAGTCAGGGATCCCGAGGCATGCAATCAAATATTTCTTCATCGAGTGAGAACTCGACACAGGCAGACAGATCCTGCGATCAGTTGCAAATCTTGTGATCATCTGCATAAATATAGCACTTCGGTGCATGTTAATCATGATATGCGGTTGGCAGGGATATCAAGTGTACTTCAGCGCAAGTATAATTTTAAGCATGAATTCCTAGTATTATCAACGCATATTTTACTTATCAAACCTCATAATTCTAAGTAAAAGACTACAATAATTGTATTTCTACAAGTTATCACACCTCCTAAAATTAGAATAATGCTTGTCCTCAAGCATATCTTATACTAAGGAAATTCAAACTTACTCTACACCTCAAAGTTACGCTGACTAGTTTCTCAGAATGCTTCTCACTTGCATTCGTATCTCAAGCAGCACTACTTCTCTTAAGCTTAGCCACATCTTCTAAGAAATATTCTAAGTTTAAATCCAGCATGCCTCCACTCAAAAACTTTTTACTCATTCCAAACATTTTTATTTCCTATTTTCCTGTAACGTGTTTGTTCAAAGAGATTTTAAAAGCTTGTGTTTACTTATTCAATTTGGAAGTAGTGCGTTGAGCTTAGTTACACCCTTCGTTTTAGCTTGCCCTCACGGGTGTCATGTAACATCCAACTTGTTGGGAATGATGCCCTAAACTCTCGTTGGGTTCTGTAGTTTGGAAACACAGTATTGAACAAATGCTTGTGATGTAATAATATATGATATTTTTCTTTACTGTTGTCTATGGATCATTGGATGTTTTAATTGCTTTACGACAAACTAATAAACTAAAATCCCTGGTTGTCGTTGTAACTTAAGCATGTATGTGGAGACATACAGGTGGATCATGTCTTAAGTGATAACCAAAATGACCTGTCGTATATGGATATAGAAGGGAAACCTAATCCTGGTAACGCTACGGATGT
>NC_052353.1:14368806-14640540 GCF_009727055.1 Benincasa hispida | reverse complement strand
GTTGTCATTATGTAACTTAAGCATGTATGTGGTGACATACAAGTGGATCATGTCTTAAGAGACAACCAAAATGGTCTGTAGTATATGGATATAGGAGGGAAACCTTATCCTGGTAACGCTACGGATGCAACTCGCTTTGTGGAATGGTTACAAGTGTCATGACTTACCACAGATGGTCTGATCCAGATCATTCCTATGAGGACATGCGAGTGAGGGCATCCTATACAAAGAGTTTGTATAAGGCCTGACCACAAAGTGTTAATGTCTCGTTATATAACGCCGTTCATGACAGAGACTTTACTTCACTAGGATGACCATAGGTAACATGGCTTCAATCCTGAGTGAATTGAGAACTCCTGCCATTGAGGGCGGTCCTTTGGTTTGCATGGGTGCGAGTGGCCAGGTCGCCAACTCAAACCTTCCACTTTGGGGATTCGTCTAATTTGGGAGTTGGGAACTCAGCTACACAAGATGGAATTCACTCCTTCCCCTAAGCAAGGGTAAGTAGATAGATTGCTCTTTTAAGGGTTGATCCTGGGGCTTGAACGATGTGGTGCCACACACCTTCTCATGGCTCAAGATGTGTCCACACATAGTAGGACTATGTTGTATTGTTCATTAGTGGGATTAGTGGTACTTAAGAAGTTAGATGTAACTATAGGGGAAAAATGGTAAATTGGCCCAGCTGTACTTACGAGCATCTGTGAAGGGTTATCGTACTATTGATTGATTTATATCCGATGGACACTGAAACATATCTGTAGTGAGAATAGTGCAGCTGTCAGTCTTTAGTGGAATGCCAGATAGTTAACGGATGGTGGATCTCGTGGCTAAAGAGTTTAGTCAGTTATTCATGTACTGTTGGAGCTCGATCCATAGGTCCATAAGGTTCCCTTGGTAGCTCAATGGATTCAAGTTGAGAATCAGTTTTTCGGTCAATTTGAAGTGTTCAAATTGACAAGAGAGAGTTCGATTATATATGATATAATTGAACTGGTCAATTATATATGATGTAGTTGACATCGTGTATGGGATACATTAATTGGAGGAAAATGATATAAATTCGATTTATATCTAGTGGAGGAGAAAAGGACTATGGTTCATTATTGCATATGATGTGATATTAAACCATAGGTTATAAGTATAATAAAATTATATATTTTTTTAATTTTAACGATTATGGGATAGTTGTTGCCAGTTTTTTCTCCGTAACCGGATGAGATAGTGGGAGGTTGCATTCAGTTTTCTTAACTGAAGGATAAAATGAAAATGGTCTTCATTTTGCAAGTGATCAGATATTCACTCATCAATTGAGTACACTGCCTATCGCCTAGCAAACCGAGAGCATACACAACAGCTCAAAATTTACTAAACAATCGTGTACACGTGCGCATTTCCTAAACGATCGCATAGTTCTACCTAAAAGATCGTCTAGCTTTTTCTAAGCGATCGTGCACCCAAGCATTTTACTAAACAATCATCTAAATGATCGACCCCACTTTACTACATGATCATGTACCTCTACCTAAACGATCAAGCAGTCGTTTATATGATAGACCTCAGACATCACCCACTTACTTGGTCGTGGTAAACGATCGTTACTTCCCCCTTCTCTCTACGAAATCCAACAGAGCTCACACCTCTTGGATTCTCACTCCAAGAATACTGAGGTTTTTGAGTGGTAGTGTCCTCCATTGTTGCCTTGTTCATGAGGAGTCTGTTTGTGGGTAGACGACAGTGAGATTTGGTGGATGATTGGTTTGGCTTACACTGTGAGAGTGAGAGGTGCAATCCTTTGACGAGAGCGAGATTGAAAGGTGAAGAAAAGTTCTTCAATTGGTATGTATCTTGTTCCCCTGTTGTTTAAGGTTCAAAGCATGTCGTAATTTGTTGTTAAATGCATAACTTGTATGTTTGTTTGTTAATGCCGTATTTCTGTCACAATGAGTTTAGAACGATCTTGCTTCCAGTTAGAGGTATTATTTGATAAGAGTTCCTTCACAACTATGGTTGCATGCCAAGTTCATCAACTCTTATCTTAGCTAAGTTTAACTTTTGCTAGGCAATGGAGTTGTTATTCTTTAATGAAACTTGCAATGCATTGATCCTGGTCACCTACGTTTGTTTTGCCTTACTTGTATGGATGTCATGTGAAGTATCCAACTACGAACAAGTTCCTTTCACAACTTAACTCTTATTAGGTTGGTTTTTTCCCTTGCGCTGATAGTGGAGTTCATTATTAGTGTAAAATTTCTTATATATATATTAATGGTCATGTTAAATGCAATATTTAAATTAAACGTATCTTCTCAGACCTCTCCCACTCCTAAATTTTTTAGAGTGGCAAGGTCTTCATTGCCAAAAACTGAATACAAAGTTATTAAAAAATTTTGAAAAAGAGGCTTGAACAGAAACTTGCGTCCATAAAAAGTTAGACTGTCGAACAATGAAGAAGCTACTAAAGTTAGTGAGTTATGCAACTCTTAATGAGTGGAATTAGTAAATTAACATAGATATCATCACGATTGCTAATGTGTTAACGAACAAAAAAACATAAAATAAAGATGAATTTCAAAAGGATAAGATATAAGGGATAACGAGTAAAGTAATATAAAAGGAAAAATAATAAGCTTAATAAACATAAAATTCATTTCATTAGAAAATACGTGTTGAATTACAAAATATATGAACTATAGCAAAGGAAATAAAGATACATAAAATTCTTCTTCTAAAACAACACCCGTAAATTTACTATTCCATCAGAGGGTCATCTTCTCTATGCTTAGAAGCAGGCTCTTGCTCATCAAAGAAGCGAAAAAGGTGATGAAGATGAGGCAGAACAGTTGAGCCATGGAGATAAGAAGTTAAGAAGTTAAAGTATTCATGGTTCTGTTCGGTCTATATGCACAAAAACTGGCGGGTGGTGGAAATATCTCGCTGCATTTGGTTAAGGGATTGACGTATAGGCCACAGCTGATAGTTGATCTCGAGGTGAAGAAATTCCTCAAGTTCATCAAGGTTGATAGATGGTGCAGAGAGATGCAGTGCGGGGGAATGGTGGGGAGAGTTGTTCAAATTCACACCAGCTTTGGTTTAGTGCTGGTTGGATGGACCAGTGCCCAAATCGAGTGTGTCATGAAATTTATCATGGGAAGATGGCGGGAGAGATTTTTCTTTAAGTTCGGGGGAAGGGGATTTCTGTGGTGAAGGGGAATGACTTTGTGTATTGGTAGGGGTATGATTATTTGGATCAGAAGATGAGGAAAGATCATTAAGGTTTTCACGCAAAGGGTGTAGGAGCAGCAAAGAACTTTGGTAGATAGAATGATCTGCGATGACAAAGAGTGGACCTGCTCTTTTAGTTCCTCACACGTAGGACTGGTTATGACCACTTCCTTACCCTTGGCTATTGTCCTTCGCCTTTTGGCTTTTGAAGGCCGTGGAGAGTTTAATCAATAATGGCTAGGCTCTTTGGGACTTTAGTTGGCTCGAGGTAGAGGGGGGAGTTCCTCAACAATGGACACAAAATCTTGATTGTGATTACCCCGTGCACTTTTGCCAAAGGTTCTTCATCCACACCAAATCCAATGTAGAGGCATCGGCTAGGCTAGTGATTGTCCAGGGAAAGAAGAGTTGGCCTTATGGTTTGCCAAACATTCCCCAGATTTGCTATCCTATGATTCACTTAAGGGCCATATGGATGCCTCTTACGATGCAATAAGCAACTATAACTCGATCCCATGATATTTTCTTGTCATGAGTGGTGGGGATCAACCTTCTCTTAACTAGATAACCCATGACCTTGCCTCTAAAAGCAAGTAATCAGAAGCCAAGGTCTTAATGCCCTTGGGGGATATCTTCCATTTGGAGCTCGACTTAGCTAATACTCTCAACGCATCAGCCATGTGCTCCTCCCTCGTCATCGTTATCAACTTATTGTCAAGTGCATTAGGGTTATCTTTTAACTTGAATAACTCATTGATGTTCTCGGTGTGGAATGACACATGGTAACCCAACATTTTCACCGCATCTTCATCCTCATGTAGCATGCCCTGGTAAAAGGCACGTACAACATTTTGAATAATGATGGATGGACTCTGGTAGAAGTCCTCCCATCCGAGCTCTACAATGATACCGATGATGAAATCAAGTAATGGTGAGGGCTCCGAGAAGAATCCCATTTCTAACAACATCTCGTCGTTTTCGTTCTTCTTCCCCTTCCTTATTGCTCCTTTTATAGAAGATAACTATATCACCTTCTTTTTACCCTTTGCTGAGCGCTTAGTAGCTACGCACTGATCTTCTTGTTTCTTCTTCTCCCCTTCTTGCTTTTCTTTCTCCCATTGTTCTTTTTCTAATATTTTCTCCTCTTGTCGACACAAAATTTTCTCCTTCTTTTGTGCCTCGTTTTCTTCTCTTCTCTTTCTCTCTTCTACTTTCTCCTCGTCCATCTCTCAAACCATTGCCATGGCTGCCACCAAAATGCACTAATCTTCTTCCTTCTTTCTTCTCAACTCTTCTTCTTTCCCTGTATTGTCATAGGGGACCTCTTCTTGATGCAACCTCCTTGTCAAATTATGGGAGGCAATAATCTGGCTGGCTTTCTCTACCAGCTCTATCTCTATCTTCTTCTCCATCTCAATGTGCTCAGTTAGCTATGAACAAGCCCGATTTTCAACAAACACAGATGTGATGACCCCAGGACTGGTCACATGTTCATCTACCTTTAGCCCAGCAGCCACTTGTTTCTTTTCAAGATTTCCTGACCGTCGGATGAGAAGCTCATGTGCATCATCCTCGTCTTCTTCATCCCTCTAAGGTGTGGCTCCAAATGTAGTCACTCTTTCGTTTGGGAGCTCAACGTTTGTGTGCTCAGGTGGCTCTATAGACTTCATAACCAATGGGCCCTCTACCTTATCAATGTTGGATTGCTCCTCAATTATCTAGTGTTCAGCCTTGCGCAAATGCCTTTATTCTTTTCTTAGTTTCTTTTTCTCCTTTCTCTTTTCTTCCTCCTCCTTCTTTTCCTTCTTTTTCTTTTTCTTTTTCTTTGCTTCCTTTTCCTTCTTTTCCTTCTCATTGTTTGTAGCCAGCTCCTCTACCACAGCCTTGATAGTTCCATCATCAAGGTCCACTAGCACTTTCTTTTTAGGATCATTGGCCTAAAGGGCTGACCCTTCCGGCGACACCACCATTACTTCATCCTGGTGCCCTTCTTTTTTTACTGGCTGGTTTACCACCCTGACCTCCACCAAGCCACCATCCTTTTCAATTGTGATTAGGATGCTACCAAGCACTTCTCTATCATTTCTTCTTTGGAGTTCACTCACAAAGAGAAGTATTGGTGCAACCAGCACAGGACTGCTGGCGGGGAAATTCTCCTTGCACCGTCTCTTCTGACTGAATGAAGAGGTTGAAGCAGTCGAAGATAGGGTGGGTTTATGGATTGTTGTCTTAGAACGGATGAGAGGTTGAGTGGGCTTTGATTGGGCGAGAGCTTGCCGATTAGCTACATGAAAGGTAGCTTCCCGCAATGAAACAGGGTTTGAAGCCCATGGAGTAGAAGATTCAGTTTGAGAATGATGGCTTCCAGTGCCCTCAAAGATCGGCGTTTGGCTTTGTTTATCTTGGGAAGACATGGATTCCAGTGAGATTTGGAGAAAAAAGTGAGAAAGATGAGTTTGAAATTTTCTAGGAAAAAAAGGGGTAAGAGGGGGTTTAAGGTTTTAGGGCTCAGGATGAAGGAAATAATAAAAAAATGGTGATTGGAATGGAAAGAGTAATTTATAGAGGTGGAGATCGGGAATCAAAATCGTTGAGGGCTATCATGTCATCTCATGACATTTCATTAAATACGGGCCAGACGAAAGGACATTTCGTTAGACAGTGCACTCAATTGTCCTTGTGAACTAATCTCACCTGAACACTATGCATTCCATGTGTGGAGCTTGATTAATTTTAAATCATTTTTTAGTATTCAATATAAATGCATAAATCAAACATCGCTTAATATTCAATGTAAACACATAAATCAAATAATCGCATCATTCAATATTCATCGCCATTAATCAAGAATTAAATTTTAATCACATCCAAGTCAAGAAGTCAAGAACAAGAAATTTAAAACAACAATAATCAAATAAATCAAATCAAGAAGCTAACTAGGGAAGCATAATAAAGTAAAAGAACACTTTCCTGGAAAAGTTAGAGTGAAGTTGCCGTAGGGATTCTTCAACACGGGTGATCAAGCTTGCCTGCCTAGGTTAATGGATTCCTTGTCACGATCCATAAAGCCTCTATAATAAGGCTTCACTCGCTGACCATTGACCTTAAAGAAATGGCTACCATGTTCATTCACCACGACTCCATGGGGGAAAACTTCACACATAATGAATGGTCCGGACCCCATCGACTAAGTTTACCAACAAAAAGACAAAGACAAGAGTTAAAAAGTAACACTCATTGGCCAACAACTAGATCTTTCTTACAAATCTTGTTGCCATGCCACCTCTTAATCTGTTCTTTGTAATGATTTGTAGTTTGTATTCTCGTACGTGGTGAGTCGTTATTCTGCTAGTTCATTCAGCTGAAGTTTTCGAGCATCTCCAGTAGTTGCTAGGTTTAGGTTCAACTTTTTCATGGTCCACGTTTTGTTCTAAATCTAATGAGAGATGGCATGCCTTCCCAAATATTAGTGCATAAGGAGACATGCCTATGGGGCATCTTGTACACGGTTCTATAGGCCTAGATAGCCTAATCCAATCTTTGCATCCAATCCTTCTGGAGCTATTTACCAGCTTTTTCAATATATACACTATCTCCCTATTGGAAACTTCTGCCTATCCATTGGTCTGCAGATGATGTTCGATTGTGACCCTGTGTTTCACATCAAATTTTAGCAGCAAGTTAGAAATAATGCAGTTGATAAAATGAGTACTTCTGTTATTAAACAATGCACAGGGTGTCCCAAGTGGGAGAAGATATTCTTTTCCAGAAACTTGGCCACCGTGGCTATATCATTCTTTGAATAGGAAATGACCTCCACCTATTTAGAGACGTAGCCAACTGCTACCAGTATGTATTAATGTCCACCAAAGGCGGGGAAGGGACCCATAAAGTCAATGCCCACAGATTAAACACTTCTACTTACAGAATTGAAGTTAGTGGAATTTCATTTTTGTTTGATATGTTTCCAGTCCGTTGACACCGATCACCATTCACCGTATGGGCATAGACGTCTTTAAACAAAGCAGGCCAAAAGTAGCCACACTAAAAGACCTTAGTAGTAGTCTTTTGCCCCGCAAAGTGTCCACCATATGGGGACTCATGACATTATTTGAGGATGCACTGAACTTCTGACTTTGGAACGCATCGCCGTAACATATGATCAGATCCTAATTGGTCTAGAAACAGGTCATCCCAACAATAAAACTTAGCTTTGTGAACAAAATTTTTCCTCTATTGAAAATTATATTCTTCCGACATCTGAGTGCAAACCAGGTAGTTGACAATATCGACATACCAAGGTTTTTTCTCATTCTGACTTATCAGCTTCTTATCTGGAGAACAATCTTCTATCTCATTCTCCTTCTTCTAAATCTCATCCTTCTCCAATCGTGACAAATGATCAGCAACTTGGTTCTCTGTCCCCTTCCGATCTTTGATCTCTAAGTTAAACTCTTGCAGCAGTAGCACCCATCTAATCAATCTAGGCTTCATATCCTTTTTCGTCATCAGATACCTTATCATAGAGTGATCAGTGTATATCACCACCTTAGATACCACTAGATAAGTATGAATTTGTCTACTGTAAACACCACGACTAGCATCTCTTTCTCCGTGGTCATGTAGTTTTCTTGAGCATTGTTAAGGGTTTTATTAGAATAAAAGATAGGATGTAGGATTCTTTCTTTGTGCTGAACCAATACTACTCCCACCGCATAGTTGCTTGCATCGTACATATGCTCAAAGGGTTACCACCAATCTAGTGCCATTAGGATGGACGCAGAAATTAGCGCATCCCTATACGTGTTGAACGCTTGTGTGAAAGCATTATCAAAATTGTAAGGTCTGTCAACTTCTAGGAGCGCACTCAAGGGTCAGACAATTTGGGAGAAACCTTTAATGAATCTCTTATAGAATCTGGTGTGTCCCAGAAAGCTTCTCAATGTCTTGATATTCACGGGTGCTGGTAACTTGGCGATCACATCAATCTTCACCTAATCTACCTCTAGCCCTGCCTTGGAAACTTTACGGTCCAACACAATACCCTCATTGACCATGAAATGAAAAATTTCCCAAATAAGTTTAGTTTCCTTGCATCGTTTCAGCACTTTTTCCAAATTTGTAAGGAAAACATGGTTTGAATTACCGAAAATGGAGAAATCGCCCATAAATACCTCCATTGATTATTCCAAGAAATCTGAGAATATTGCCATCATGCATCATTGGAAAGTCCCTGGTGCATTATAGAGCCCAAAGAGTATCCGTCAGAAGGCAAAGGTGCCAAAGGGATAGGTGAACGTTATCTTCTCTTGATCCTCAGGCATTATTGCAATCTGGTTGTACTCGGAGTACCCATCCACGAAGTAGAAGAAATTATTTCTTGCTTATTCGACATTTGGTCAATAAAGCTTTTGATAACACGACAGTCTTAAATTCCCCATGCCTTCACTTTTTAGATAATATGCCCTTTAGAAATTTTACGTAATTTGGCATTTGTACAAGGGCTTCTACCAAATGGATATTGATGTGAAGCTATTCCAGTACATATAAAAACCTCTTGCATTCTCGACTATCATCTTTCTTTTTCAATCTGTTCGGAAATAGAGGTGGCATATGCAACACTTTGCTTGCTTTGTTTTTATTTTTTTTGTCGCATTTATGCCTTGCGATGAAGGTTCTGGAATGGTTGATGATGAGGCTGGTGGATCTTGTGGCTAAAGATTTTAGTCAGCTATTCATGTACCGTTGAAGCTTTGAGCCACAAGTTCATAAGGTCCCCTTGGTAGCTCAATAAATTCAAGTTGAAAATTAGTTTTTGGGTCAATTTGAAGTGTTCAAATTGACAAGAGGGAGTTTGATTATATTTGAAATGATTAAACTGGTCAATTATATAAATATAGTTGACATGATGTATGAGATAAATTAATTGAAGGAAAAGGATATAAATATGATTTATATCTAGTGGAGGAGAAAAGGACTATGGTTTATATATTGCATATGATGTGATATTAAACTATAGGTTATAAATATAATATGATTATATTTATTTTAATTCAACAATTATATGATAATTGTTGGTGGCTTTTCTCCATAACTGCACGAGATAGTGGGAGGTTGCATTCATAATTCATAACTGAAGGATAAAATGAAAATAGTTTTCATTTTGCAAAAAGAGTTCAGACAATCACTTCACAATTAGCCCATTGCCCATCGTCTAGCTAATGAGAGCATACACGATAACTCAAGTTTTCCTAAACGATCGTGTACACCCACAGATTTTCTAAACGATCGCATACATTTTCTAAACGATAGCGTGCGAGAGCGATTTACCTAAACAATCGTCTAAACGATCAGCCTCATTTTACTAAACGATCGTGCACCTTTTGCTAAACGATTAAGCACCTGTCTATGCAATAGACACAATACATCTCCCACTTGCTTGGTCATTGTAAACGATCGTAGTTTCTCCTCCCCTCTACTAAATGCAACAGAGCTCACACTTCCTGGATTCTCACTCCGAGAATATCGAGGTTATTGAGTGGTGGTATCCTCCTTACTACTTGTTCGTGTAGAAGATCATTTGGTGGTGAGCAACAGTGAGATTTGGTGAACGATAGACTTGGCGATCATAGCGACTGCATGAGTTTCTGTTCCTGACGAGAGTGAGAGATCAAAGAAGAAACGTTCTTCAAGAGGTATGTCTCTTGGTCCTTTGTATTTAAGTTTGGATTAACGCATCATTCTTCTGGATATAATCTTTTTAAAGTGCTTCTAATGATGAAGATGCATGGGAACTTGACACATGATGGGAACGACTTTTGGTATGCTAATGGCTTGATGGTGCTGATGGAATCTGGGAGGGTTTCCTCCGTGTGCTTGCTGCGGATGTGCAATTTGTTGCTCAGGTTGTTGCCGATTGCCTCCTCGAGAGAAATTTGGATGATTCCTTCAACCCGGATTATATGTTTTCCTAAACGGGTTGTTATGAATTGAAAATACAGCCTGAGAATCATGTGAGCATGCTTCAGGGGAGTGAGGTTCCCCGCATTGTATGCAACTCACAGCCACAACCTGATTCATCATGTTAAGCTGAGCAGCATCTGTGCTAAGTGTACTCTGATTAATGGCCATTAACCTTAGAAGGGAGGTGACTATCGCCATTTGGGCAACTAATGAGCTTACCGCATTTTACTCGACAAGCACACCTTCATTTTTCTGTTCCCATATCCATCATCCACGCATTCGTCAGTGTTTATAGCTATCCAATCCAAAATTTCATTGGTCTTCACGTCCTAGCCATAAGTCCACCTGTCACTGATGCGTCAACCACTGGTTACAAGGCTTTATTCAGCCCGTTGTAGAAGATCTCCATCTGTTCACAATGAGGGATGCCAATATGTGGGCGGTTACGAATTTGACGCCTAAACCTAGCCCATGTGGCACTCAGAGTTTCTAAATATCCTTGTTCAAAAGTAACAATATCCCATCGCCTTCTTGCGTTGATGGTCGGTGGAAAGAAATTCATCATAAATCTCTAGACCAACTGGTCCAATGTCCTGATTTCAGAGAGTGTTAGGAAAAAGAGACAGACGAATCCCCTTTAGCGTCACTTCAATAATAGAGAAAGTGTTGCACATTTCCACAAAACTAGTCAACTGGGAATTTGGATCTTCTTCTAGCACCCTTCCAAACTGCCCTACAGTCTGGATCATCTATAGCATTACTTCCTTATCTCAAATCTCATATTCCCATCAATGGTTGGTTGCATAATACTCGACAAACAATCATACAGGTTCGGGGCTGTATAGTTCCGCATGGGAATGTTGCGGTCAGTAGCCAACAAAATAAGGTTATGCTATTCTTGCCCATATACATCATTTCCCCGGCCTGGTTGTTGTTCTGGTTGTTTGCCATAATCCTTCTTCTTCTGTTTCTGTTCTATCTTGCTCTATGAAAAAACGTCCGCTCAATCTTAGAGTCAATATTGAATTCAAGATCACTACCTGTACTCCTATACTATTTGCTGCTTTGTCGCTCAAGCAAGCAGTACATCTAAAATCGAGAGGGTGCCTACAAAAACACAAAACCAAACAAATAATTAGTGGGCAAATCGTCGACAGCAATGTCAAAAACTTGTTGTGTTAGATGCGGTTAACATGATCTGTGCTGGAATTATTATGCGCTGAAATAACTATGTGTCGAATTGTAGCTAAATATGCACTTATCACAATTTTTCTTATAGTTTTTCAAGTATAAACAAGCTATAAAGTTTCTCGGTGTGAACTGAGGTTGAACTCAGAGACTTGTAACTAAAAATGATTATAAAGTATTGTGTTTGCAGGGAAGACTAAATGAATATAGTAGAGAAAAAGAAATTAAGAAGCATGCGATTATAAATAACTATGCGATTAAACTGTCTAAACAGTTATTGAGCACATGAAGAATAATCCTGAGAATCTTAAAGGAAGCAGTAACTTTATCATGTAATAAAAATGTTTGCGGAAAGCAGGGTTAGGGGAAAGTCAATGCCAAGTTTCTAGGTTTAGCTTCAAGGGTAATCGAGGCTCGCAACATCTGTTCATCGCACACCTCTTGGCGGCGAGCCAAATTTGTCATATCTCCATGATGCATGAATGATGTGGCATTGAGCATAAGGTTATTTCTATTTCTAGAAACACTTCTTATTTTGCTCAGTGAGATCCACAACTACTTACCCTCTCGGGTAGTTGGTTATAACTACTTGACTCTATGAGTGATCATAGGCAAGTAGTTATCACCTTACACTAAGCAAACGAGATTAACCCTCAAGAACCAAGCTTAGCTCATGGTATTTAGCTTCCACTTTACCCTGTGGAAAGTCAGTTACTCATGATAAATAAAAGAGTGATGGTAAAGATAGAGAAGATAATGACAGTAGTCATGATGATATATAGATAGAAATAGAATTTTTGTTTACAAAATGAATAATCTCTTAAAGTCACAATGCAATACAATAGTGAAAGATAAGAAAAAAATAATGGAAAGGAAATTTTTAGCAATTTCTTGCATTCAACAGAAGTAGTGTCAAAGCTGTTGGTGACTAATGGTAAGAATGTTGTGGAGAAGGCTCTCTCAAGCTATTTGCTCCGTTGAAGTTCCGGTGGTAACTCGAAGAAGAGTTTTGAAGTGGAAGTTCTCGGGAATATTCTCGATTGCACTCTTGCTTGTGGTATAAGTATCGTGCCTACGGGTGTTCTCAGGCAAAATCTCCATCCTCTTTATGGGCATCAAGGTTCTATTTATAGAACCTTGCACTAACAGCTTTGGGATTCCCACTCTAATTAAACGTCATCTCTGACTTGGTTGGTGAGAGTGTCAGGACTACTATCATGGTCAAAATTATGAAGTTGTGGCAGAAGATCTGTTGGTACTGAGTCAGGGATCCTGAGGCATGCGATCAAATATTTCTCTATCGGGTGAGAACTCGATGCATGCGAACAGATCCTATAGTCAGCTGCAAATCTTGCGATCATCTAGAAAAATATAGCACTTTGGCATGGGTTAACTCATGATATGCGGTCAGTAGGGACTTCAAGTGTACTTCAACGCAAGTAAAATTTAAGCATGAATTCCTAGTACTATCAATGCATATTTTGCTTATCTAACCTCATTATTCTAAGTAAAAGACTACAATAACTTGTATTTCTACAAGTTATCAATATGTCTAAACTTTAGGGGTTGTATCAATTAATATTCTCAACTAATAATTATATCAATTTAAATTATCAACTTCATAAGTTATCAATTTTGCACTCTCGGCCTCCAGGTTTTGTTTGACCAATGCCATACGTGTGAAACTTATATTTTGAGTCAACTAAAATATGAAATTTTCATAAGCCAGCCAATCTAAACCTATACCTTTAGAAAACATTTATGCAATAACTCTCAAATATTTTTATAGTTATTCAAATTCCGATTTTACCAATGGAAGTTTAGAGTAATTTAGGGATGATTTTCAAAGAAAATTATGGCTAAGAGTCGAAATTGCTTCATTTTGATACTTTGAATTTAACTAATATAATTATAAGTTTCAGATGAGGTTTTTCCAAACGAAACATAATAGAAGATATAAATTGATATATTTACAAAAATTCAGTGTTCATATTGATAATTATTAATTCAGCGTTTAAATTCACACAACACCTACCTTTTAAAGAATAAATTGATATTTTCTCTATTTTTAATACAAAATGTCTATACAAATCAATTAAAGAAATATATGAAAGATAGTAACTCTAAAACAAAACTCAAACATATGTTTGCTTGATTTAATTTTTGTTCTAAAAACTAAAGAGGACATCTAAATAGTCCTAAATATATATTACTCTATAAGGAATTTTTATTTAACATAAACAAAAATAGAGAAATCAAATATGGATAGACTTGAGAGAAACATGCTTGTCATCATATGTCAGATATCAAATCCATTACCCAAAGCATATTCTCACAATCATATATACATATCATTATAATATCTTATGTTTCACTTACCACATTAAATTTTAAGGAAAAGTAGGGAATGGTTTGAAAAATGTAAAGAAATTAAAACACCAACTAAGCTAATATGTAATTAGATGTAAAATATTATGGTGCCAAAACACAATTAGTTAAAGCATTGATAACATATGTTCTTAAAATTAATTAAAATTAGAGGTTGGAAGCTTCATCACTTATTGAATTTTAAAAAAAATGTAAAACGATTATAAGGAACTTATTTCGATATCGTAATCTGATTTTTTTAATTTTTTAATCGTAAATTATAAATTATGAAACATGAAACAAAATCGAAAGAAATAATCTAAAAAAGAAACAATTATTTGATTTTTTTTTTATTTTTCAGCTTTAATTCATTTTAAACTTGGTATTTTCAAAACATATTTTTTTTTCTCAACATATTTTCAATTTTTGTCTATTTGAATTCCTGTAATTTTAAAATGTGGATATAATGTGTTAACATTCTCACGGTAAAAAATCAAATATAAATACAAATGAATGAGTTATAAAAAAAAGATACCTTTTTTTTAAGTTTATAGGTATAAAAAAAATCAAAATTAACATTTTAAAAGCATACAAAAGTTAAAAGAAAAAATTTGGATTCAATCTGCGCTTGTACAGTTGAAACTACACCCAACAAAAATATATCGAATAGTCCTTTTTTACAAAAAGTATTTTTTAATTTTTTTTATTAGATAAAAGTAAAGTTACACGTTAGATGTAATTTAGGTTGTAGTTCACATCAAAATTTAAAAAAATTGAAAAAATATGGATTAAATGAAGATTCGAAAACTACTCAGACCAAAATAAT
Source organism: Benincasa hispida (assembly GCF_009727055.1). NCBI lineage: Eukaryota > Viridiplantae > Streptophyta > Magnoliopsida > Cucurbitales > Cucurbitaceae > Benincasa > Benincasa hispida. The sequence goes on along the minus strand of NC_052353.1, from coordinate 14,625,971 downwards.
CCATGTGACAAAATGTAATATTTAAACTTTATTAAATAATATATATATATAAAACAAAAATTAAAAACATTACCTGGTGAAGTTTCAAAGTAACACACCTGTTAGGACAAATCTTGACCTCTCATAATTTTTTTTTTTAAAAAAACCCCACAACAAATAAATAGTGACAAGATTCGAGATGCTTTTTACAATTAATTTTAACCAATAAATTGCATCTGACAAATGATTTGATTCTTTGATACACATTAGGGCTTTTCTTCTCTCCCTTTTTTTTTAATCTCTGACTCTAACCCACTACTTTTTTCTTATTTGCATTAAAAATTATAAACATGGAGGAAATTAACTGTGTTATTCCGATGGCATCCAAATTCCATCTTGTTTTTCAAATGTAAATTAAAAAGCAAGAAGAAGAAGAATAAGATAACCATAGACAGCAGTGAAAGTGAAACAGACAGACCATGTTTAGTTTCAGACATTTTTATGTTGTATTTTATTTGGTGCTTCTGTTTGGATATTGTCTTCGGTGGAAAAGTGCTTCTTTGGCATCTGAAATAGACTATATTTAATGAGTAGAATTGATCAAAACTGGTATCATGATTTCATTTCAAATTTATTCAATTTACTAATGCAAGGTGTTTATATTTTACAAGCTAGTAGAGAAACAGATCATGAGCTCCAACGATTTGAGGTTAATTGGCTAAAACCCTTTAGAACGAATTAATCAATATTTGTTAACTAGAGTCATACCACTATAGCTCGATAGTTGCACTCTCCTCACTGTAGATATATTTTTGTCCACTTTATTTAACCATAATCAGTAAGTCGATCATTCATAGGTTATTTGTAATAACGGCTGGGTCAAATGTTGTTTTACCCTTGAAATTACGTCTTTCTTCTTAAGTTCCATTGATCATCTAATGAACAATTGGTTTGTGATCTAACCACAATGAGAGGGTGGGTCTCCTTGTTCAAGACCTGGATTCAGCACTTAAGAGAACAACCTACCTTCTATCCCTAAATCAAGTAGGCATGAATTCTATTTTGCCAAAATATGTCCCCAGCTATCTATCCAATCTTATCCCTAAAATGGGAGGCTTATTGAGCAGTGTTGTTGGACTACTCTCAGCCATGCAGATCAAAGGATAATCCTGAATAAACAAAAGTTCAAAGCTAGCTCAGGATTAAGATCGAGTTACCTAGGTCACCATGCAGATCAAAGGATAATCCTAAATAAACAAAAGTTCAAAGCTAGCTCAGGATTAAGATCGAGTTACCTAGGTCATCTAAGCAAAATAGTCAGTCTTAAACAGTAAGCAACATTATAAAGTAAGAGTGACTTATTTATTGGTCCAATCTTATGCAAACTCATTGTATAGGACACCCCCACTTCTCATGTCAATACATGAACGACTCAGGATCACTTCGTTTGTAGCATCTTACAACAAATTGTAACAACTACAGAGTGGGTTGTATCCAATAGTGGTACCAGAATAAGGCACCCAACCTTACTCGTATACTATAAATCATTTTGACTATTTACTCAAACCTGATCTATTTTTATGTCTCTACATAAAGTTCAAGTATTCATATAATAGCCATGTGAAGGAAATCACAAACAGAGATCTCCATGTGCAGCGAAGGTGGATCGTTCCAAATCCCATTCAAATTGAACACAACGATTACAGTCTAACCGAAAACGAACAGATTATGCATCAATAGAAATTACAGCATACTATACGAACAAGGGATAGAGAGTATGTATACCTTTGAAGAACCATTCTTCAAGTATCCTTAGATCAGTCTCTAATGTGTCCACAACAACACTCAAACGAACGAATAGATTACGACCTCCTTGAACGTCTGGATGCTCCTCGAACCCAATTGAGTCCATCTCAATCCATGAACTAAGATAGAACACTACCACAAGTGTTACCTTGGTATTCTTGGTGTGAGAATCCAGGAATTGTGGACTTTGTATGATCTTGGCTTGAGGAAGATTGGAGGTATATGATCGAGTAGACAATCAGTAAGTGGGAGATATGAACACTGTCTATGACATAGACGATGTACTCGAGCGTTTAGTAAACGGAAGCCTATCGCATAAACTGTGCTACTCGATCCTGTAGCAACGATCAACGAGTAACTACTATATAGTCAACTCTAAGCAATCGTGTATGCTTTCAACGACTATCACTTAGTAAAAACAAACTTTACTTGATAGCCTTTTTCCGTGAGAATTTTCAAGATGATTCAACTTCTATATTTGGAAAACAATTTTTCTTTTATCTCATGGTTACCATAAAACTTCCAATAACCTCCCACTCAAATCTATTATTAGAGAAAAAGAATTAATTATCATTAATTAATATATTATAAATAAATATGATAACCAACCTATCATATTATATTTATAACCTATAGTTTTAATATTTCATCATATGAGACATATAAATCATAGTTCATTTTCTATTTTATGGTACTTAATATAAATCATATTTATATTAGTTCCTCCACTTAATGTATCTAATACATCATATCAATTATAACACATATGATTGAATTTCCTCTTGTTAATTTGAACACTTCAAACTAACCAAAAATCTGATTCTCAACTTGAACCCATTGAGCTACCAAGGAGACCTCATGGACCTGTAGCATGAAGCTCCAACGGCACGTGAATAACTGACTAAATTCTTTAGTCACGAGATCTACCATCCGTTAACTGTTTATCACTCCACTAAAGAACAACAGCTTCACCCTTCTCATTACAGATATATTTTTGTGTCCATATAACCAATCAACAGTGCGATAACCCCTAACAAATCGCTCGTAAGTACAGTTGGGCCAATTTATCGTTTTGCCCCTATAGTTACATCTAACTCCTTAAGTACCATTGATTCCTCTAATGAACAATAAGTCATAGTCCTACTATGACTGAGTCCTATCTTCCAAAGAGAGCATGTGACCACTATGTTCAAGATCTGGAATCAGCTTTTAAGGGAGCAATTTATTTACTTACCCCTGCTTTGGGGAAGGAGTAAATTTCGTCTTGTGTAGTTGAGTTCCCAACTCCCCAATCAGATGAATCCCAAAAAAGGTAAGCTTGTTGAGATGACAATCTGGCCACTCTAACCCGTATTAATCAAAGGACTGACCTCGTAGGCAGAAGTTCCCAAAACACTCAGGATTAAGGTCATATCACCTATGGTCATTTTGGTAAAATATAAGTCTCAATTATCAACAGCATTATATAAAGAGACTAATCATCTCGTAGCCCGATCTTATACAAACTCTTTGTATAGGACACCCTCGCTCGCATGTCTCCACATGAATGATCAGGATCAGACCATTTGTAGCACTTTACAACACTTGTAAATATCTACAAAACGGGTCGTATCCATAGTGTCACTAGGATAAGGTATCCCTCCTTTATCCTTATACTACAGACCATTTAAGTTATTACTTAAGGCATGATCCACTTGTATATCTCACATACATGCTTAAGTTACACGAAATAACCATAGATCTTAGTTTATTGGATATGAATTATGAATAAATGCTATAAAATAACATTTATTTTATTAATAACAATGTGTACAAAATGTTTACAAAATACGAGACCACCGGGAGAATTAGGACACCAATCCCAACAATCTTGTCCTAATACCTTGAGAGACTAATGTACAATATATAAAATAGTACAATATATAATAAACTACGGCATACTCTATACACTAATATCATCTCCCACTTGCCCTAGACAAAGTGTCGCATGTCCCGTAGACCCAGACTCTCCAGATGACCCTCGAACACCTTAGTCGTGAGGGCCTTTGTAAACGGATTAGCAACATTGTGCTCCGATGCGATCTTCGAGAACTATCACATCACCGTGATGCACAATATTCCTAATCAAATGATACTTCCGTTCAATATGCTTGCCTCGTTGGTGACTATAGGGTTTCTTAGAATTTTCCAGAGCCTCGCTGTTGTCACAATAGAGAATTATCGGCAAAGACTTATTTGGAAAAACTTCCAAATCTGTAAGGAACTTTCTAAGCCAAACAACCCTTTTAGCAGCTTCATAAGGGGCTACGTATTCGGCTTTCATATTAGAGTCCGTGATGCATCCTTGCCTGATGCTTCGCCAAACTACAGTCCCTCCATTCAGAGTGAATATTGACCCTGATGACGATTTCTAAGAATCTCTATCAGTCTGAAGGTCAGAGTCTGTGTATCTTGTAAGGATCAAATCCTTATCTGCAACGCGAGCATATAATCTCTCGTTCTCTGAAGATACTTGAGAATCGTTTTGACCGTCGTTCAGTGATCTAATCCTGTATTGGATTGATATCGATTGAAAATCCCTACTGCATAGCAAATGTCAAGTCTAATACATAACATTGCATACATGAGGCTTCCAAGAGCCGAAGCATAGGAAATCTGTCTCATTTTCTCAACCTCTTGAGGTGTCTTAGGACACTGTTTCTTAGACAAAATAATTCCATGCCTGAAGGGTAATAAACCCCTCTTGGAATTTTGCATCGAGTACTTGATCAACATCTTGTCAATGTACGATGCCTGATACAAGGCCAACCTTTTGTTCTTACGATCCCAAATGATCTGGATCCTTAGAACATACTGCTCTTCTCCCATGTCTTTCATTTAGAATTGGGCGGCTAGGCACAATTTAATGTCAGTCAGAAAACCTACATCATTCCCAATGAGTAGGATATCATCCACATACAACACTAGGAAAGGTATTGAGCTGTTGATGATTTTCTTGTAAACACAAAGCTCATCAACATTCTTATCAAAGCTAAATGATTTGATCGCACTATCAAATCTGATGTTCCACGATCTAGATGCTTGTTTCAGCCCATAAATGGACCTATTAAGTTTGCGAACTTTTTGCTCTTGATCTGGAACAATGAATCCCTCTAGTTGAGCCATGTAAATTGTCTCCTGAAGATTATCATTCAGAAAGGCAATCTTGACATCCATTTACCATATCTCATAATCATAAAATGTGGCTATGGATAGGAGAATCTTGATAGACTTCAACATCACAACAGGTGAGAAAGTTTCCTCATAGTCCACTCCCTCAACCTGGGTATAACACTTTGCTACGAGTCTAGCCTTAAAGGTCTTTACCTTTCCATCTACACCTCATTTTCTTTTGTAGATCCACTTAGACCCTATAGGTTTTACCCCATCATGCTAATCCACAAGTTCCTAGACAAAATTGATGTACATAGACTCCATTTCCTGATTCATGGCTTTAATCCACTCATCTTTGTCAACATTCTCCATTGCTTGCTTATAAGACAATGGATCCCTAACACCATCATTAGACATGATGTTTTGGGCTTCAGTTAAACCCATGTAGCGTTCTGGTGGGTTCGCAACCCTCCCACTATGTCGAGGTAGTCTTAACTCTTGAGATGGTTGACTATATGAACCAACATCAACAACTTTTGTTGATCTATCAGTTTGTTTAACAACTCTTGTTGAACTCTTAGTTATCTCACTAGAAATCTCATATAAAACAAGTTTACTTCGTGGTTTATGATCCCTGATGTGGTTTTCTTCCAAGAAGATAGCATTTGTCGACACAAACACCTTATTCTCACTCGAATCATAGAAGATAACATGTGGTCTTCTTCCTAATGCGTCCATAGCAACACTCGAATGCAACGAATAGATTACAACTTCCTCGAACATCTGGATGCTCCTCAAACCCAATCGAGTCGAACTTGATCCACAAACTAAGTTAGAATACTACCAAAAGTATTACCTTGGTATTCTTGGTGTGAGAATCTAGAAGTTGTGAGCTCTATATGATCTTGGCATGAGGAATATTGGAGGTATATGATCGAGTAGACGATCAAGTAAGTGGGAGATATGAACACTGTCTATGACATAGATGATGTACTCGATCGTTTAGTAAACAGAAGCCTATCGCATAAACTTTGTTACTCGATCGTGCTGCAACGATCAATGAGTAACTATCGTATAGTCAACTCTAAGTGATCGTGTATGCTCTCAACGACTATCGCTTAGTAAAAATAATTTTTACTTGATAGCCTTTTTCCGTGAGAATTTTCGAGATGATTCAACTTTTAAATTTGGAAAAAAAAAATTCTCTTATCTCACGGTTACCAAAAAACTTCCAATCACCTCCCACTCAAATCGATTTTTAGAGAAAAAGAATTAATTATCATATAATTAATATATTATAAATAGATAAGATAACCAACTTATCATATTGTATTTATAACCTATAATTTTAATGTTTCATCATATGAAACATATAAATCATAGTTCTTTTTCTATTTTATGATACGTAATATAAATCATATTTACATTAAATCCTCCACTAAATGTATCTAATACATCATGTCAATTATATTATATATAATTGAATTTCCTCTTGTTAATTTGAACACTTCAAACTAACCCAAAATCTTATTCTCAACTTGAACCCATTAAGCTACCAAGGGGACGTCATGGACCTGTAGCTTGAAGCTCCAACAGTACGTGAATAACTGACTAAACTCTTTAGTCACGCGATCCACCATTTGTTAACTGGTGGACACTTCACTAAAGACCAACAGCTGCACTCTTCTCACTACAGATATATTTCTGTGATCATATAACCAATCATAAGTGCGATAACCCTTCACAAATTGCTTGCCTGCACGACCTTTATTGAAGAAATGTTAAATAACATCTTTATGTTTAACTCTACAAAATGTGAGTTTTAGGACATACAACCCAACAGGACTTGCTTGCACAGCCCCGCTCACTGTGTCGCACAGTCCAATGCCCACAACGTTCTCTTACCCTTATGGCTTCAACATGCACTGAATGGTCCAACGCATCTTAGCACATCCTTGTGCCCCACCTAACACATCCCTTGCATGTAGCGTAGCTCCCCGCTCGTGCTTCACCAACGTTATCGACTAGCCCTTCATGCTGCTTACTTGTTCAACCTAAGCAGCTGCCTGCTTGTTCAAGATTTCTAGATTCAACTTACAATTTAAATAATTAATTTTCAGGCCGTTTCTCAAGAAATTTCCTTCTAAAAATTTGCTCTAAATTGTCTTAGCAAGCTTACCTTAAAATCTCAGCTCAGAGATTCTCGTGGTTTGGCCAGAATCCTCAAATCATCAAGAATAAACCATGTTTACTTGATAGCTCAACCTTTAGCCATATTCTTCAATCCCTAGCCCAATTCCTCTGGAATTTCCTTCTGGCAGGCCAATTTTAGCAACTAGACATACTCAGGGTTTGAATGGCTTTAGGATCACTCAATTTACACGAGTGAATTGCTCAAAACTTCTCTTTAAATCCAATCTTCTCCTTTTATACTAGAAGCTACATGTTATCCCTTAATTGTTAAGCAGCTACCTCATCCTTTAAGTGATAACAACAATACTAAGGATTATAGCTGGCCCTTGCCTTAATGATGGTTTAAGCTGATTATGCTCCTTAATTACCAATGCAAGCCCTTGCCTTCAGCATCATCAATGCATAACTCACCTTGAGGCTATTGTGTGCCTCATATGGTTGCATGCTCCTTGACCAACGCATGTTCTAGCCCATGCATAGCTTAGTTTTAACGCATCACCAACAACGCGTTAAGCCTTCCTCAATGCATAACTACCAAGCAACGCTTACCTCAGGTGCCTTGCACCAATGCTACAAACACTTCCCAAGCACCTGCATAGTCTTCCAGCACATAGGGTTTTCATGTTGTGCCCACCAACCCTTAGCGCCTTCATGCCACCATGCGCCTAATAACCTCAAGAGGACTTGATTACCGCATACCCTGCCCCCAAGCCTCAACACATCAATGCCTCACATAGTACATTCTTGCCGCATGCTTTCTAACCTCACAAACTCCTTGTCTGCCGCACACCTTGTCAACGCATAGGTTACATGTGCCCAATCAAGACCACCTTGGTGTGTACAACTCCAACACCTAGCTCTCCCACAATCGGCCACATTTGGCCTCCACAAGAGCTTGCCTCACCTCCAAGGCAAAACCAACGCCTATTCTTCCAAACCAACGGCCACACCTAGGATGCCTTCCATGCCATGCCTAAGGCTTCATCCATACCTTTTCAACACTTCGTTAAATTTCCACTAATTAAGGCAAGCCTTTAAGCTACCCGAGCCTTTCACTACTTAGAATCTTCCTCTTCCACCTTCCTACACTTTCACTTCTTGCATAATCTTACTTAATATGCTTATTAGTTACTAAAGTAGGAAAAATTGAAGTATGGGGTTAGTAGTAGTGGAAGTGTAGGTCCCCACAAGAAACCTTTGTGTTTCTCAATTAGAATGCTTACCATCATGAGGTACTTGGGGGAAGGGGTTAATTTGGTTTGATTTGAGTGTAATGAAAGTAAAGTGAATAAAAATAAATGATAGCGAGAGAGTTGTGATAATAATGAAAAAGGCCTAGCTCAGCTTTAATTCGAAATTTCTCTATTCAGTATACTTGCTCATTGAATTTTCATAGATTGATTTCAATTGTTTATTCGAACTTAACAAAATTAATTAGATAAGCTAATTAACTAGGCATAATTAATTGATTAGCCCAAAGTGAATAGATAAAATGCATTCTAATCAAAATGACCTAATCGCATTAAGATCTAGGGTGACATTACGTTTGAACATTCAACATGAAAAGTCGTGATTAAACATTCAATTTAATTTCCTTCTAGGTTGATGAGAATAATGTTCATCGTTATCAACTACAATTTACAAGCTAAACTAATCTTTTGCTTCTTATAGATTTAGGAATTTGAGCAAGTATAAATCGAAAGCACTAAATCATATAATCTCTAATGGTTTGACAGACAATTGCAAGATATACTATAATCTTAATCAATTGAATTGAGATGAAAATCAGCAAACAAACACGAATCAAGTTCAAATCATCCCGAGTTTACTTAAAAAAAAGGAGAAAAACCTACTAATCCAAGCAAAAACGTGTACTTTATATAACAATCGCCTTCATAATTGATGGGAATAATCTCCCAAACACTAATACAAACCAAAGATGAGAATAAAAGAGGAAAGTGCAGAAAATCATGTGGTGCCTAGATAATTTAACCTAAAACGACAACAAAATTTATAAAAATCGACCACAATCCAAACATACGGGATTTGTTTTTTCTTTTTCAAAATTAAACATTTGAAAATATAATCCAAACACATCTTTGGATTCTATTTTTTTGCTTTTAACAGATTACTTTATTTCTCCAATGCAAACCCCAATAGATGAGAGAGTACATTGAAAAAATAACATATTGGTGGTTGAACAATTCTACCACCTAAACATATCAAGACAAATGTCATCGGCGCCTAAACAACTTCATTATTAGCTTCTCCTTTCACTTCGTCTCTGCCGCACTACAGGAATTCTGACTTCTCCCAACGTCACATTTCGTCGGGAAAGTGTGGAAAATTCGTCGGGGGAGGATCTCCTGATGCATAAACAGTTGTCGGGAGTTTGGTTGGGAGAAATCCATTGGGAGAGGATCTCTTGATGAACTTTTGAAGTGTCGGGAGTTAGGGGGAACTCCCGACGCACTACAATGCGCCTGGAGTTCCTGGAACTTTTGACGCTTAGTATACGGCATCGGGAGCTCCCCTTAACTCCCGATGCCACATAGGCGTCCGGAGTTCCACCATAACTTCCGACACCATTTTAGAGTGTGTTGGGGGATCCTATATGCGTGGGGAATATTAAAATTTAATATATCGTTTGTAATTTTTAAAAATTTGATATGAAATCCTATAAAATATATTATACCAAATAAAGATTCACATAAACGAAAATAAAGTCCATTTTTTAACAAGTAAAAAATTACAATATCCAAACGAAGTCGATAAACATTTATATCAGAAATACATAAAAGAAGTAAAATGAAAACAACATCTAGAACACTTCTCGACCACAACATCTTCAACAATTGTCCCAGCTCATCTCCGAACAGCATTCTACAATAAAACAAAAACATTGAAATGTTATATCGATAAACAATTCAAATTCATGTTCAAACTCAAATACGTGTGAAATGAACATCTAAACGAGTAAACAATGTTTTTGGACGTATTTTTCCAACTCGATGTTCCGCGAATGCTCTCGTTTCTTCCGATTGGATGTTGAACCACTATCTGAAGAATAAAAAATTTAAAATGGTTTATGATGTATTTCAGTTAACAGAATATATTTCAAAATATACTAACCTGAAGTATCACCCACAAAAGATACCGTGTTGCCTAGATATAACTCTTGGAATTCTTCATCAGCCTCTCTTGCCTATTAGGGGTTGACATAGTATCTATACAAACATAAAAAAGAGAAAACAATATTAAATTAACAATAAATACGTGTAAGCTAGAGAAAAAGAGAATTGAGTAGATATATCATTACTCATCATCGTAATCTAATTCAAATTATTCATCAACACTTGAATTTTTATTGGGAGATAATTTTTCTTCATCATCATCGTTTATAAAGTCATGATCACCATGTATAATAATTGGTCTTTCACAACTGTAGGATCAACGTCAACTCTACATAAAGTAACCTCCTCAATGGTTTCATCCACTCGGACGCTACCAACAATTTCTAGTAAATCTAGTTGTGCGTTTTCAACATTATCCACTTTCGGTACATCCCATATTCATTTATTTTGGACTACTTGAATAACTTTCCAATTGCTACCATGTTTGATGTCATCAATGTAAAAGACTTGTTGTGTTTGGATAGCAAAGATGAAAGGCTTGTCAACATACCAAAAGTGTGATGTATTGATGGATTTGTATCTAAATCCACACGTGTCCTATTACTTTTGTTGTTATCTGTGTCAAACCATCTACACTTCAACAAGAAAACGCATCTTCTGTTTGCATATTGGAAATCTAATACTTCGTCTACAACACCGTAGAAATTGTTATCCACACTTGTGTTCTCACTGATCTCCCCGTCCAATAGGACTCCACTATTCTGTGTAGCTCGAAGATTATCACGCTCTACAGTGTGAAACCGTACCCCATTAACAATGCATCCATTGTAAGAGCGCACCTCAGACGAAGGTCCCATTGCAAGTGAAAAGAAATCATCGGAGATATCTTCTCTCTCGCGCCGTTGTAGAACCTGGAATAATTACTTTTACATTAAAATGAATACGAAAAATGAATCATCCCTCAACTGTTGCCTACAAAATGACTATGTATACCTGAGATTTGAACCAATCGGAAATTTGCGTTGATGTTTTATATATAAGTCAGAGGCGCTTGAGCTTCACGACGAATTAACTTCAAATGTTGCCTACAAAATTGAAACATTTAAAGTGCTATATCAAAGGAGATACCCTAGAATTTAGAAAAGGAAAAAGTTTGAAAACATACTTGCGATAGTCTGTTAATTTCTTTACAATTGTTGAGAAAAGTTACCAATGTGCAATACGCTTTCCTCCTCTGAAGCGTCCGTAAAGTTGACGCTTCTAATGGTCGTACCCTCTGCCTAAATAATTCAAATTCACTAAATTATCTTGTGATCGATAATGTTATCATCATTTGTTCATCTCTATTGAATCTCGTTTCAATTCCACTTAGATATCCGCGAGCAAAAGTTCCCATGATTATTCATTGCATATGCTTCCGCTATAGGACCCTTTCGCGTTCGTTGCTTTGTTCCGTACAAATTTTTATAATGTCGTAACATTCTTTCAATAGGATACATCCAAACTGTAACTAACTGGACCCACCACTTTGGTTTCATATGGTAGATGAACTGCAAGGTGTACCATTACATCGAAAAAGGCAGGTGGGAATATTCTCTCCAATTTACAAAGTATGACTATGATGTCTGCTTGTAGTCTATTCAAATCACTTACACATATTGTCTTTACACATAAGTCGCAAAAGAATGTACACAACTCAACAATAGCAGTGGATACGTTCTTCGGTAGGTATGCTTGAATACCAATAGGGAGTAGTTTGTGAAGCAACACATGATAGTCGTGCGTTTTCAGCCCCGATATTTTTCCATCGTTGTCATTGACACATGTGATATGTTAGATACGAATCCATCAGGGAATTTCACTGATTTCAAACACTTACAAAACGAAATCTGTTCACCATTTGTTAATGTGTATGCTGCGTGTGGTTTTACAAATCTGTTCTCGACCTGTATCAAGTATAGGTCCTTTCTTATCTTCAAATCTTGTAAGTCTAATCGAGCGTTCATAGTATCCTTTGTCTTTCCTTCAATATTTAACAATGTGCCCACCAAATTGTCGCATATGTTTTTTTCAATATGTATTACATCTGTCATAATAATAGTCTGGAGCAATATGGAAGTTGGAAAAAAAATACTTTTTTTAGTCCAGTTTAGAATTCACTTTCTTTTCTTATCTTTCTTCGATGAATGTTTGCTAAGCACAGAAAATTTTAGCATATTTATTTGTTGTAATATCTCTTCTCCATTCATTATGACTAGTGGAGGTCTACGTTCAACTTTTTCATCATGTTGTCTACTTCGACGCCAACTATGATTCTCTGAAAGATAACGGATGTCCCATAAATGATATTTTCCCTCTTATCCCAAAGGACAAGTTATCTTCTTTGCATATTGGACATGCTTGATAACCTTTTGTACTCCACCTAGATAAGTCATCGTATGTAGGGAAGTCATTAGTCGTCCATAATAAGGTAGCATATAGTTAAAAAAAACTCACCAGCAACAGAAACATAAGTTCACACACCAATTGTCCACAACTCTTTCAACTCTTCAATCAACGGTTGCAAGTAAACATCAATTTCCTTTCCAGGAGATTTTGGACCAGGTATGAGCAAAGACATGAAGAAGTTTGTTTCCTTCATGCATTTCCAAGGGGACAAATTATAAGGAATTATCACCACAGGCCACATACTATAAGAAGTGCTCATATTTCCAAACAGATTGAAGCCATCTGAAGCTAATCCCAAACGAACATTTCGAGGATCTAGAGCGAAATGAGGGAATTCACGATCAAAATGTTTCCACCCCTCTGTATTAGCTGGATGTCGCAATACATCATCCGTTTCAACTCGCTTATTTTTATGTCATCTCATGTCAGAAGCACCTTCTTTTGATGCAAACAATCGTTTTAATCTTAGTATCAATGGAAAATGATGCAATACCTTATGTGGTATTTTTTTACCCTTGTCATCATTAACTTTGTACCGAGACCCACCACAAACAGGGCATTGTTGTAAATTTGCAAACTCTTTCCAATATAATACACAATCATATTTGCATGCATGAATAGACTCATAATCTAGGCCTAAATCATGCAATTTTTGCTTGGCTTCATAAAAGGAAGTAGATATAGAAGTGCCAGCTGGAAACGTTGCTTTTAACAATTCCAGCAACATGTCAAACGATTTGTTACTCCAGCCATTCAGAACTTTGATATGCATCAACTTCACTAAAAAGTTTAAGGACGAAAATTGCGAACACCCAGGGTACGTGCTTTGGTCATTAAATCCTCGAAGAAGTTCGTGGTATCTCTTTCTTGACCATTAAGGACATTTCATTATTCTCAATCCTTCCTTCATTTGTATTTTCGTTTTCAATTGGAACTTGTAAATCGTTTATAAGATTCAACATCTCATTTTCTTCGATAACATTACTATCTATACTATCTACTTCAACATCCTGTATTGAATGACTTGTATGACTTCTAGATAAGTTTGTTGGTTCTCCATGATATACCCATTCCCAATATGAAGAAGATATTCTATATGTTAATAGATGTCGTTCCACAATATTTATCTTTTCCCAAATTGAATTCATACAATTCTTGTATGGATATCTTATTCGTCCGGAATCATTTACATGAAACCTTGCCATATCTAACAACTGTGATACTCCTTCTCTATACTCCACTGATAACTTATTCCTTAGTTTAATCCATTCTTTATTCATCCTAAAAAATAAATATTTTCTGACCAACTTGTAATCCAAAACAATAACCTGGATTAGAGGACAAAGTACAAAGTATTATTAAGCATTGAGTTCCATAATTTTCATTTCTTAAGGCAAAATAAATCCATAGGCTCCTAGACTGCTTAAATTGTCTTAACAACTTTCAAATGTTTTATTTAGTACGTCTCCATGCTTTCAATTTTGTGTCTAATATAGGCCTCTCATCTATTCAACATCTTCTAAAATTTACAAACCTATTGGACACAACATTTAAAATTCAATTTTCTATTAGACACAAAATTTAGTTTTATGTCTACTAGATTCTTTAAACTTTTTTAAAATATTAAATGCGTTAAGTACAATATTTTAAAAAAGTGGGGAAGACGAAGGGGTCTGGTTTAAACCATAATTTTGGGGGAGTGATAATCCACCAATTCACAATAATTCGCCAAATTGCAGAAATTGTAATATATATTATAGTAAATTAAGTAATCCATAACCTTAAGAATTAAAAGGAAAAAAAAAACTCAATCCACAATAATATCCACAATCCATAATTCATAATTCACATTAGATTACCAACATGCTAGAAATAAAACATTAGCAATATTAATTACCAACAGTAGTAACATGCCAGTTGGGATCGGGCAACAGTGGTGGGCTAGAGGTGGGTTTGAGGGGGAGTACTACGGACCCTTCGAGTAAAGTAATATTTGAATTCATAGTCAAAATATATGTATTCTTTTAACTCTAAAATTGATGATACATAGAAGTGGTTTTACACATGCGAAGTAATATAACACACAAGTAAATTTAGTTACCATTATTGAACAAAGTATTTTTTTACTACTTTTGGAGCAAAAGGATTAGAACCATAAACCTGATGGTAAACTATGTTAGTTTGGCTGAAACAAAGTAATTTTAAATAGTATCTTCAACGTAAAATTATATAAAAAAAAAACATATTAAAATGCTATAGTATACTAGAAATAAAACAAAAACATCACGAAACAGATTCTTAATACACAACAGTAGTTTTATACACACTCAATTGCAAAATTTTCTTAATATACATATACTCATTTCATTTAACATTTAACATGTTGAAAATTTAAAATGTTCTAATTAGATGAGTTATAAATGACTTAATTTATGAGAGTTGGCAAAATTAAATGATGAGAGCTAATTAACTTAATGTAAGAGTTTTATGTATTTAAGTACAAGAGTTTCATGAATTAAAGTACTGGAGTTAATATGGATTTTTATATATTTAAGTATGAGAGTTATGGACTCATAAAATCCTATAATGTGATTGTTTTGTATTGTAAAGCATCCAAGTGTGTAGAGAAGTATACACAAAGAGCCAAGTTTGAAGAGTCTTTCAAATAAAAGAGAAATTGTTTTCTCTCAAATATTCTTTTATTATTTATTTATTCCCGAGTGTCCATCACATGCTTCCAATGAAGTGGTATCAGAGTTTGAGTTTAAAGTTTGCAAAACAAGAATGATTTTTGCAAATGACAAATAACAATTTGGTTCCCTTCCAAGTGCCTTGACTTATAAAAGAAAATTATAGCAGCTTGTGTATTCGTATGAAAGCTCTACTTTGTTCACAAGATGCATGAGACATTGTTAATAATTGTTATGAAGAACCAAAAAGTGATACGACTTTAAATCAAGCTCAAAATAAGAAACTTTGCAAAGTACAAGAAAGAAAGACCAACAGGCTCTCACCATTATTCATCAAGCCATTGATGATCCAAATTTTGAGAAGATTTTTGGAGCAACTACTAGACATCAAGCATGAAAAAATTTGGAGAATACTTACAAAGGAATAAATCGAGTCAAGAAGGTTCGCCTCTAAAATTTGAGTCAAGAATCATTACATATGAAGGAGTTTGAAATAAGATTATACTTCAAGATTGCTAGCAGTAGTAAATGAAATGAAAAGATATGATGAGGCAATAAATGATGAGCAAGTAGTAGGAAAGATACTTTGTTCATGGGATGAAAAGTTCAATTTCATCGTTGTATCTATTGATGAATCAACGAATTTGATTACAATGTCTGTTGATCAACTTATGGGTTCTTTACAAACCCTTCTCAACAAGAATAAACAAAAAACTAGGCAACTTTTTAGTCAAACTTGCAATTAAGAGATAAAGAAGATAGCTAAGAAAAAGGACATCGAAGTCAAGACGTAGCAACAATCGTGGACGTGGTGATCCAGAGGTAGAGGTCGAGGTCGAGGTCAAGGATACCACAGTCAAAGAAATTTGATAAGAGTGATCCAAACTCAAATTAATCAATAGGTCGTGGAAGACAAATTATTCAAGGTTAACTGGAGAAAGATCAAATAATGAAATGAGGTATAATAAAAGACAGGCTAAATGCTATAATTATCATAAATTTGGCCCTTATTCCTAGAAATGGAGAAATAAAGTTGAAGAAAATGAAAATTATATTGAAAAAGATGAAGAAAGTAGCGAGTCATCTTTGATTCTAGCATGCAATAGTGAAAATACACGTGAAAACAATGCATGGTATCTTGATAGTGGTGCAAGCCATCACATGTGTGGATGTAAGCCGATGTTCGTGGAACTTGATGAATTCGTTGGTGGTAACATCATATTTGGTGATGCCACAAAAATTCTTGTTAAAGGAAAAGGTAAGATTTTGATTAACTTGAAGAATAGAAAACATGAGTTTGAGACAACTTTTAGAGAAAGGCTATAATATTTTAATGAAGGATTTATAGTCTTTCAATACGGGATAATTTGATAATATGATTGCTAAAGTGCAAATGACGAAGAACATTTTTAATAAAAATTCCAACTGACATTGCTAAATGCTTGAAGTCATGCTTGAAAGATCCATCATGGATTTGGCACTTGAGACTTGGGCATTTAAACTTTGATGGTCTAAGACTATAAACAAGGAAGAACATGGTGAAAGGACTGCGATATATCAAACATCCAGATCAATTTTGTGAAGGTTGTTTTTATGACAAGCAAGCAAGGAAGAGTTTTCCACAAGAATCTTCTTCAAGAGCAAGATGACCGCTAATGTTAGTTCAAACTGATCTTTGCAGACCAATCAAACCAAGTTTTTTGACAAGAATAATTATTTCTTATTATTTATTTATGATTCCAATCGAAAAACTTGGGTTTATTTTGTCAATGAAAAATCCGAAGTATTTGGCATATTTAAGAGATTTAAAGCTCTTGTCGAAAAAGAAAGTGGTTTTTACCTAAAAGCCTTAAGATCAGACAGGAGAGAATAATTCACATTAAATGAATTCAAAGATTTTTGCGTAGAAAATGAAATTCGTCGGCCTATGGCAGTTCCATGGACTCCTCAATAAAAATGGTATTGTTGAGAGGAAGAACAAAACAATACTTAATATGGCTCGAAACATGTTCAAGAGTAAGAAGATGCCAAAAGAATTTTGGGCACAAGCTGTTGAATGTGTTGTATACTTGTCCAATTGTTCCCTATTACAAGCTTGTGGAACAAAACGTCTCAACAAGCATGGACAAAAAGAATACCATCTATTGTTCATTTGAGAGTATTTAGAAGTATTGCTTATGCGTATATACCTAATCAAAAGCGCAGGAGTCTCGATGATAAAAATGAAAAGCATATTTGTGTTGGCTATGATGCAAGCTCGAAAGGCTACAAGTTGTATAATCTTAGTTACAGAGAAGACGATGGTAAGTAGAGATGTGTTTGATGAAGAAGCAACATAGAATTGCAATGATGAACCAAAAGACTATAAGTTCTTACTTTTTCCTAATGATGATGATGAGTCTAGTGACATTGCTTCTCCATGAACACCACCAACGTCGTCAATCATTCCAAACAAACCAGACCTTCATTGTCTGCAAGTTCAAATGAAGGACCTTGTGGCATGAGAAGTTTCTGAGACATATACGATGAGACTGAAGAGTTAAGTCAAATTTTAATAATCTTACTCTTTTTTGTCTACATGGTAACAATTAACCTTTGAATTTTGAAGAATCTTTGCAAGATGAAAAATGGAAGATTGCAATGGATTAAGAGATAAATGCCATAAAGAAGAATGATACATAGGAACTTTCTACTCTTCCAAGTGGGAAGAAAGCAGTAGGTGCCAAATGGGTGTTCAAGACAAAAAGAAATGAAAAGGGAGAAGTAGAGAGACATAAGGCAAGATTAGTTGCAAAATTCTATTCTTAAAGAAAAGGCATTGACTACGATGAAACATTTGTTCTTGTTGCTCGCTTGAAAACCATAAGGTTGTTAAGTACTATTGCGAAATCGACAATTAAAGAACACAAAAGGAACATAGAGATAGAGAAGATCGACACACTAACAGTGTGTTAACTACGTCCACGGGTAGAGGGAGAACAATATTATTAGAGAGAATGTTTTCAGAATTACATCAAAAGCGGCGCCTCTAGGGTTAGAGAGTTTATATAGCGCACTACTAACCCTAGGGTCAATTGTGCAAGTATATTTGAAGATTTCAAGAAGGCGGTGACTTAAAAATTTGAAATGACAAATATCGGTCTGATGTCATATTATCTTGGTATGGAGGTGAAGCAGTTGGAGGAAGGTATTTTTATCTCTCAAGAAAGATATACTAGAGGAATTCTAGAGAAGTTCAAGATGATCAATTCTAATCTTGTCACAACTCCGATTGAAATTTGGATAAAACTGTCCAAATATAAAGAAGAAGATGTTGTTTATCCCTCATACTTCTAAAGCTTGATTGGGAGTTTGAAATATTTGACTTGTATACGACTGGATAATCTTTTCGGTGTTGGATTGGTGAGTCAATTTATGGAATCTACTATAACTACTCATTTGAAAGTGGTAAAGAGAATTCTTCGTAATATCAAAGGTACACTTGATTATAGATTTTTTTATTCTTCATTTAAAGAATTCAAGCTTGAATGTTATTGTGATAGTGACTGAGCTAGAGATGTTAATGACTGCAAAAGTACAAGTGGATAAATGTTCTTTATTGGTAATACTGCATTTACTTGGAATTCTAAGAAGCAACCTATTGTGACATTATCTACTTGTGAGGTAGAATACTTTCTTGGAGCCTCATCTATTTTTCATGTTGTTTGGTTAAAGAATTTGCTGAATACAGTTGGAATGTTGCAAGATGATGCTACTTTGATCCATATAGGCAATAAGTCAACAATTGTTCTAGCAAGGAATCCAGTGTTCCATGATCGTAGTAAGCACATTGATACAAGATTTCACTTTATCAGACATTCCAGTTCAAGAAAGGAGGTTCAAGTTGAATATGTGAAGACTGAAGATCAAATTGTAGATATTTTTACGAAGCAACTCAAAGTTGGTATGTTTAACAAGTTGAGAACTTTGCTTGGAGTCTTTAGAAAACATGTTTAAGGGAAGATATTTAACATTAAATATTTTTTAATTACACGAATTAATTTATGAGAGTTGACAAAATTAAATGATAAGAGTTAATTAAGTTCATGTAAGAGTTTTATGTATTTAAGTATGAGAGTTTTATGAATTAAAACGGGTTAATATGAGTTTTTATGTATTTAAGTATGAGAGTTATAGACCCATGTGAATCCTATAAATAGGACTGTTCTGTATTGTAAAGTATCCAAGTGTGTAGAGAAGAATACACAAAGAGCCAAATTTGAAGAGTCCATCCAATAAAAGTGAAATTGTTTTCTCTCAAATATTTCTTTGTTAATTATTTATTTGTGAGTGACTACGCTTCCAACATAACATCTGTTACACCATTAAATAATATTTTATATTATTTTATAGATTTCAGTATTCCTAAATAATTCCTTTATGGTAAACAATAAAGTGAGTAATAAGAAACAAACTATATCATACTACTATATAATTAGAAAAAAAATTCCTGACTCAAATACAATAGATGGGATTGTTGAAATACCTTCAATCTATTATCTGACGCTCTAAAGGACTAACTATGGGATTTTAAAGAAATGTGTCATATAAACTATCTAATTCTACTAATGCATCTAACTATAATCTAATATATATCTAATAATAAACTCCCCTCTCATCTTGCCTATGAAAATGTAACTAGCATACTGATAATAAACAACATAAATTTCTATGTCAATTCTCTACGGTTTACATTTTTCTTTTTCTTTCTCTTTTTTTTTTTTTTTTTTTTTTTTTTTTTTTTTTTTTTTTTTTTTTTTTTGTCTATCTTTATTTGCCTATTTCTTAACAAGTAACCATACACATCTCTCTCCCCCTCTCTCTCTCTTAGAAGTTCAAGAGAAAACCCCAAAAGAGAGGTTCTTTTGTGGAGTATCATATGTATATATAATGAGGCATGGAAAAGAGAGAAGAAAAGGGAAAGGCATTTTAGAAGTGAGCTTTTGTCATTAAATAAATTGAGAAAGAGAGAGAATATGCATTATTACACAAGTGAGTGAAGAAGAAGGGATTTTTGACCTAAAAATCCTTAATTTACAAGTGCTTTCTCTCTCTATATATATAAATCCTTGTATATATATCCTCACAAGAAAAGAAAAGGCTTTTATGAAAAAGACACAAGTAAGCATCCATACTTTGTTAAAGCAAATTATTTAAAACAAAAATAATAATAATAATAAAAAGAGATTACTTGGTAAGGAGCTTGAGAATATAAATAGGACTTTGATTCCTCAACACAAAAATTCATATATACATATACATATAGCTAGGTGGTTGCTATTGAAACAGTTGTAATGCTCATGCCCCCACTCCCTTTTTTCCTTTTCCCTTTCCTTTCCTTTTTTTTTCATTTGGATTTCTTCATTCTAAATACCATTTATTAGACCTGTTTGATATGATGTGAAAATGTTTTAGAGAGATTCTTTAAGCTTTTTTTTTTTTTTTTTTTAGTGGAGCACTGTTGATCAAAATGTTTAAGAAGATGGATTGCTTTCATAAATTATTTTTAATATTTTATTTTAGGTTTGATATTCAAAATTATATGTCTAACTTGTTAAGCTATATTTAGATTGAAAATTATTTTTAAAAATTAAAGTAGATATTAGTTTGTACTCTTAAGTTTTCGAGTTATATCAATATAAAACTTCAAACTAGTAACTACATCAATTTAAAGTTTTAGAGTGAGTCAATTCAGACCCTTTCATTCGTGATTTAAAAGGAGTTTTTTAAAAAAATAATAATAAGAAAGAAATTGTGAAATGGAATCAATAGATGCATCCAAACATCTCAATTATGTTGACACATTCTCAGCATCCTCATCATTCTCTAAATTCTAGATCAAAAAGATATCATTGTCTTCAAAGGATAAAAGTACAAAAAGGGAGGTGTTAGAGACAACCAATTTTCACTTTGATTTCATTTTTTCAAATTAGATCAAAGTCACCTAAATAAAATTATTCTTCTCCAAAAATACTACTAAAGAAGCAAAAAAAAAAAAAAAAATTACGATCGTGTAATTTCTTTTAAATAAGTTTTTAAAAAGTAGAGGACAAACAAATGAAAATCACTCTAATTCAAGAAAAAAATGTTACTATTTATTTGATTCTCACATTTCTCTCTAACTTACATCATCATCATGTTGTGTAGTTGTAAAAATGTATAAAGAAAAAAAAAAATTGATCCATCCAAACATATATATACTAATGATAAAGATATTTGTAATAAAGATTAAATGTATTAATACAACTCTTGTAATATAAGGAGTATTATTGAAATGAGTACAAAGTTGAGAGCATTTTCTATAGCTTAACCACAAATAAAACTAGTAGTGGCTGGCAAAAAAGTGTTGTACCAATTGATTATGTTATTATGTTTTCTACTTTTTAAAACATTTTTAACTAAATTTATATTAGAAAATAAATAAATCTAAATAATTTACCAGAAAATACAAAATTTAAACAACATTAATAACATGAAAAAAATAATAATTAGTAAAGAGAATATAACTTTCCATAATATTACAAATATTCTACAGGTCCAAGATCCTCTCCCCCAATCACTTATTTAAAAAGCTCCCTTTCACTTTCATTTCACCCCATAGTAGAGAAGAAGAAGCTGTTTAAGCCCTTTATTCCTTTCACATTCATTCTTCTTCCCCAACCTCCCACCGCCATGGCCACCGCCGTGTCCTCCACCTTCCTTCGCCGCTATCTCTACTCGTTGTCCCAAACGCCTCACCGGCTAAGAAAGCGAATGCTAGCAACATGGACTCCTGATCAAGAACTTAACCAAGTTAGGCAAAGGTCAGGAGCTGACATGAAGAGGAAGCTCAAGTGGTTCGATTTAGTCGCTCTCGGTGTCGGGGGAATGCTCGGCGTTGGCGTCTTTGTCACTACTGGTCCCGTCGCCCTCCACGTCACCGGCCCCGCCGTTTTCTTGTCCTATATTATCGCTGGAATATCCGCTCTCCTTTCGTCTCTATGTTACACTGAGTTCTCCGTCCATGTCTCCGCCGCTGGCGGCGCCTTCAGTTACTTAAGACTCACTTTTGGTATGATGTCAGTACTAATAATGTCAACCCCACACTACTACAATTTTGATCTTTATCGAAAAACATTAAAAATAGTTTCATTAGTGTTTACTACCCATCAACTAATCGAAAAACTATGAATTCACAGTTTTGATGGGAAGTTAAGTACTTTTATGTCATCAAAGATGCTTTTATTTAGCTTTTTGACCGTCAACATAAATATAAACCTTTATTGACATTTTATTATCGTTAATATAAGTATTTTTAAATCAATTGTAATTAAATTAAAGTTTTATTGGCGATATTTTGTCACGAGCATCAACAAAACAAAAACTACATAGTCAACAAAGTCCAAACTTTTAGCGGTGTCAATTTCAAAATTCAATTGTATACTTTTACTCGATCTTTTTAGCTCTCGGCTTCAACAATAAATTAACATGATATCGAAACTCGGGTGTATATATATATATATTTGATGATGGTGGTTTGAGATGTTAATTATATGATATATTTGTAGGTGAATTTGTGGGATATTTTGCTGGAGCAAACATTATAATGGAATATGTGTTGTCAAATGCTGCAGTGGCAAGAAGTTTTACAGAATATCTTTGTGTTGCATTTGGAGAAAGTGAACCAAATGCATGGAGAGTGGAAGTTCATGGTTTATTAAAGGGTTATAATATGTTGGATTTCCCTGCTGTGGGTCTCATTCTTCTTCTCACTCTTTGTCTTTGCCACAGGTTTTTCTTTTTCTCTCTCTCTCGATTCACCATATCTAAATTAATTTTACTTACTTTTCTTTTCTTCCAATTTTTTTTAATATAAATTTGTTTTTCTCTCACCTTGCAATTATGTGGGTCTGTTACTATTTTTGTTATATTTTATAAATCACCCAATGATAATTATTTTGTTTTTTCGTTTTTGTTTTTTTTAAAAAAAATTAAGCATATGGACACTACTTTTACTTTTAAATTTTTTTTTTGTTATCTACTTTCTACATATGGTTAAAAAAAAACAAGTCAAATTTTGAGAACTAAAAAGGTAACTTTTAAAAAATTGTTTTTGTCTTTGAAATTGAGGTATGAACTCAACCATTTGTACTTAAGAAAGATTGATATTATTGTAAGAAATGTGGATGAAATAGATTTAGTTTTCAAAAACAAAAATAAAAAATCAAATAGTTACCAAACGGAATCTAATTTTTTTTAATTACAAATCTGGTCTTTATGATTAGGAAAAGGATTAGATTTTGGTCACTGCATGGAGTATTTATAAAGATTTTATTAAATCATAGACACTAAATTCTAACTCTTTTTTTTTTAACCATAGAGACCAAATTTACAATTTAAACTTTCTTATTTAAGATAAAAAACCAATATTTCCACCTTAGAATTAAGAAATTATTCTGAGACTTTTTACACTATTTGATATATGGGACAGTATCTACAAAAGGTATTTTAAATTTGTATCAAATATTGATTATCACAAAATAATGACTGTTTTTAATATATATTGAACAATTATGAAAGTAGTTGCCTCACTGAATAATTTTTTTCTCAATTCCTAACATGATTATTTTCAAAAGAATATAATTTGATCATGAGATTGAAAATCCCCAAATCCCAATTTTTTTTATTATGATATAGGAAAATGGAATGTATGAGATAGTATAATAGGGATAGTGTTTTTGGGGTTTGATATATATAATTGAAAAAAGTGGTATATATATATATATATATATTGGTGTTGTGTTTTGCAGTACAAAGGAGAGTTCAATATTAAACCTAATAATGACAGTGTTCCATGTGATATTCTTTGGGTTTATAATTGGTTGTGGGATGTACAAAGGAAGTGCAAAGAATTTAGTAAAGCCTGGTGGATTAGCTCCTTTTGGTGTTAAAGGTGTCTTGGATGGTGCAGCTATTGTTTACTTCAGCTATATAGGCTATGATTCAGCTTCAACACTTGCTGAAGAAATCCAAAACCCTACAAAAAGCCTTCCAATTGGCATAGTGGGTTCTGTTATCATTACTTCAGCTCTCTATTGTCTCATGGCTTTGTCTCTCTCCCTTATGGTCCCATACAATCAGGTAAATTATTTCAATAATATGTCACACTAGGTCCTAGTACACATTGCGCTATTCAAATACTATACTTTTTTTTAAGAATGGATGACCGGTTTAGAGAAGAAAAAACCGTGTTTGATAATCATTTTGTTTAAGTTTGGTTATTGAAAGTTTGTGTTTGACAATCGAATATCGATACATTTTAAGACGGACAATGACTCTCCACCTAAATTTTTTTCCTAGAAGTATAGTTAGACTGGTAAAGAAATTGTACTTAAAAAAAAGGAAGATGGGAAATGTCATTAATGACTTTCTTTTAGTATATGCTAAGAAAATGATGAGAAAAATAAAACATGTTTCTCATTAAAAATTTGAATCAAATATAAAGAAAGTTTAAGCATGTGTTTTTTTAAACACATCTTAGACTTAACCAAAGCCACTAAAATTAAATTTATTGATAGACTAAATGGGTCCATAAATGAAAAAAAAAAAAAGCTTCATCAAATATGCATATAAATAGCTAGCAATCATTATAAATAAACAATCCTAATTGTTAATGGATTGTGACTAGGAGATAGTTTTCCTTCCTCCAATTGGGGTCATTTATAATTATTATAACCTATATACATATAAATATATTTAAAATTTTGTAAACAGATATCAGAGAAAGCAGCATTTTCAATAGCCTTTCAAAGGCTTGGTTGGAAGTGGGCAGGCAATTTAATAGGTGGTGGAGCAAGCTTAGGCATTGTGGCTTCTCTTCTTGTTGCTATGTTGGGACAAGCAAGATACCTTTGTGCAATTGGAAGGGCTAGGTTAGTCCCTTTTTGGCTAGCCAAGGTCCATCCTAAAACAGGCACACCATTGAATGCCACACTCTTTTTGGGTAATTCCTTCCCTAATTCTTTTTTCTTTTGAGTTTAAATATTATTGTTATAGTTCATTTTAATCTCTATAATTTTAAAATGTTCATTTTTATCTTTATATTTTTAACATTTTAATTCTTATACTTTCAAAAGGTCTATTTTCGTCCATGTATTTTTGAAAAAGAGACCATTTTTGACCTAGACAATGATTAGATATAGCATAAGTACTTTTATCTATATCCTAGGCAACCCTTTTTGTTACATGGTAAAAATAATAATAATGCACCAACCTTTATGCAACCCACCCAATATCTAAATATCTTTTTTTTTTGTCCCTTTATTTTTCAAAAATCAAAATGATCACTTTTTGAAAGTTCAACCATTAAAATGTACAAAAATAAACATTTTGAAAGTAGAAGTTCAAAAAAGAATTTCAGAGAAAAAAAATGAACTAAAGTCAAAATTACGACCATCAAGTAATATTCGAAGGTTTTTTAAATTTTGTTACTAGTATCCGGCCACTTCAGAAAATTTTTATTGAACCGAAAAATTTATGCTCATCAAATTCAAGTTAAATCTCTTTTGAATATAATCTAGGGCTATTTTTAGATATATAAAAATAAATCAAAATATTTATAAAATATAGTAAATTTTATAACTATCAAGAAGTCTATCCGTGTCTATCGACGTCTATCATTGATTGTTCTAAAATTTTGCTATATCTTATAAATATTTTTAAATGTTTTATCATTTGAAATAATTTTCTTATAATCTAACTACATTTCAATGACTATTAGTAAGAATATAGATAAAAGAGTTGTGATAAAAAAAACAAAGTTAGTAGAAGGACAATGAATATGAAAATTAAAATAATGTACATTATTTCAATCAAGCTTGTAATGCAAGTCTCTCTTTTCCTATTGTATAGGACTTTGTACGGCTTCAATTGCACTCTTTACTGAGCTTTACATAGTGATTGAAATGATTTCAATTGGGACACTCATGGTGTTCTATCTAGTAGCAAATGCAACCATCTATCGTCGATACGTCATGGTAAGCAAACATCCTCCGTCTCGTATTCTCCTCTTTCTTCTCCTCCTTTCGTGTTCGGCCATCGGTTTCTCCCTATCGTGGAAGCTCAACCAACAATGGTGGCCGGGTCTTTTATTCTTCGGTGCATCGACGATCTCCATCATCGCCTTCTTTCATTACAAATTCCCGAGCCAGGATACATCTGAGGCATGGTCGGTGCCCTACATGCCATGGCCGGCTGCGACATCGATATTCCTTAATGTGTTTCTCATGACCACATTGAGGATGTTGTCATTCCAAAGATTTGCAATTTGGTCATGCTTGATAACCTTGTTCTATGTGGTGTATGGTGTTCACTCAACTTACAAAGCTGAGGAGATTATTATGGAGGTGAACAATAGGGTTGGTGAAGTGACCAATAATGTGAATTCAACAGTCCAACAAAGCAAGCTGGATATACAAGTGCTTTGATAGATGAAAGTTGACTTTCTAACACACATGACCACTACTTTTATTTCTTAAATTTGCTCAAATTTAATACTTTATTTTATATATCCTTTTCTTTTGTCACTCTAGCTATGGAGTCTAGGGATTGTTCTTTTGTGTAAAATATTGTAGATTATGAAATTTAATTCAAACAAGCTTATTATATATCAAAATACAAATTATACTTCTTTCTAAAAAAGGACCCATTTAATGAACTAATATTTCCTTGATTTTGATAAATTAGGTCTCTCTAAAAGACAAAATTTCCAATTTTTTTTTTTTTACAAAAATGACCCTATTTAATAGGTTATAAACAAAGGAATTGAATTGTGAATCATGGTGGACATTTCATATGGAGATCTATATTGGAAAAATCCAATTGCCATGGTGGGGAGTTGAAATATAGGTACAAAAGGAAAAAGAATATCCAATAGCCCCTCTTTTGCCCACTCACACAGGGAAAATTAAGAAAGAGAAAAAGGGTGAGAAAAAAAAAAAGACCATCCAAAATAAAATTGGTGCTGTTCTAGTCTTCTAGATATATATTTTTGTTGGCTGCACTTTTTCTTTTTACTTCAATCTGTCATAACAACTTGACATAAAAGAGAAAAATATGTATAGCATGACGGTAGTGGTCTTTTTGTGAAGTGCGTAAAGATAGATATGAGCAATTTGGGCAATTATATAATCCAAACAGAAGTGGAAATTTGTTTTTTAACCATTGGCACAGTTTGAAGACCTAAGAACATGTTTAAGAAAACGAATTGTGTTGTAGTTTTGGTTAGTCCGTTTTATAATTTTCTACGACAATGGTTGCGATTATCTCAAATAAAATCTTAACATCTATTTTAAACAATAGTTCATTTTCGTGTAGAATATTTTTCTTATCTGGAAATATCTAGCTGCAATTTTCTATCCAATATTTTCCTTTATTGAGGTGCGGCTTATCTTTTCCAAATGAAAATTTGTTTCCTTTCTTGGATTTGATTATTTAAGGAGATTTATGTTGAACATTTAAGGAGGCTGCTTTTGTTATTAAGCAAGACGTGTTTTATTTTATGACCATTGTTGTGCACGATGTGTTTTTTCTTGTTGCTTACTATTCCGCTGTGCAAGTTCTTCATCTGTTGGAGTGCAATACTTTGAAGTAAATCACAGTCTTAGGGGGAGCCTAAACCATTGCTGCTAGGGATTCTTAGTCTTAGGGGGAGCCTAAGGCTTAGCTTCAGAGAAGGAGTTCTCCATCTTTAGGGTATCCTAAGATTCATCACTAAAGGGAGTTCGCTGACTAAGGGGAAGATATCTAAGTGAAAGAAGTCTCACATACTGTAAGAAGCCAAAGTGTCTAACACCAATATTATCAAACTTATAGGGAGCCTAAGTACACTTGAGAGGGAGTCTCACAACTAAGGGAAGCCTAGGTGGTTAGTGAGTTGAGCTTTATGTGAGTCACTATAGTGATTGTGTATTACAAATAAGTACTATGTTGTGAGCTGCTTAACTCTTTATTATTAATGGATTATCTTCCCTGGACACACTACCCCCTAGACATAGGTGGATTACTACGGAATTGTGTTACCAACTTTTGTATGCCTTTACTTGTTTACTTGTTAGTATTTGTATTGTTATAAAGCTTGTCAATGCTTTGCGTTTAACATTCATGTTTTGAGTGGGGAGTTATCCTGTTGCTTTTTCATTTGGTACCAGAGTGGGTCACCTTCACCACAAGTGCTTCAATTATGGATGGGATCAAAGAAGGTGACTCTACCACTCGTCCTCCAGTTCTAGATGGAACAAATTATTCATATTGGAAAGCTCAAATGACAGCTTTGGATAGATAGAAAAACTTAGAAGGCTATGGACTCTAGGTGGTCTCATCTTACCACCAAAATTGATGATGGAAAGGAAGTCTTGAAACTAGAGTCTCAATGGTCTGGAGAAAAAGATGAAGCTTAGTTGGGGAGTTCTCGTGCCTTAAATGCCATATTTAATGGTGTAGATTGCAACATATTCAGACTAGTTAATACTTGTGTCTTTGCTAGGGAGGCATGGGATATCTTATCCGTTGCTCATGATGGAACTTCTACTGTCAAGATGTAAAGGTTGCAATTGTTGAAATTAAAGTTTGACAATCATTGGAAGAATTCATTCTGAATTCAATATTTGGCTGTTAAACAATGCAAATAAGTCGTTTGCCCTTGGAGAGAAAATTTCAAAAGAAAAACTTGTGCGGAAGGTTCTTAGGTATTCAAGGAAGCTCAAGACATAACAAAGCTGAGAGTGGATAAAATATTTGGTTCCTTGCTTACGTTTGAGATGTTGGAAAGTCCAAGAAGAAGGACAAGGGAATTGCTTTTCAATCCTCAGTTAAAGAGGAACTTGTTGAACAAGATAGAGAGTCAGAGGATTCCCTTACTGAATCCATATCACTTCTTTCAAAGCAATTTAATTGTGTTCTTAAACATTTCGGGAAAATGTCTGGTACCTCTAATTCTTCGAGTATACCCATTGCCTAAAAAAATTCCTTTCATTCTTCCTCTATGGTGTTTACGAAATCTTAATTTGAGTTTATAAAGCATGCTAAAACTGTTTTGCAGAAAGTAGGGTTTCATGTTAGAATACCTTTGATGAACAGCTGAAATTCTTCTTCCCATCTACGAATTGGGCTTCCAATTTGATAGTAGACCACCACAATGATCTTCTCTACTAATCTTCAACTTGGATTGAGAGGTGGAATCTCAGATTTAGCTCAATTTTGGGTTAGGAAGGAAGAAGGTTTATGGAAAGCAAACTGATATTTAGAATTTCAGATGCATCAAGAAGTTCAAAATCTGAAAATTGAAGTTTTTAAACAACAAACTCATGCAAGCACTTTGTTCATCAACTTGATGACACTTCAACAACCACTAACAAAGTGGACTTAGGTGTTAATTATAGGGTTAATCCATATCAAACTTGCAAATGTTGGTTTAATTCCACTAATGGAATTTTTAAATTTTCAATTTCTTTTCCAATTTTTTTTTTATTTAATTTTCACTAAAATTAAATTTAAATAAAAATTCAAAATTGATTTTGAATTTTCAAAATTGAAATTGTTTTATTTAAAGAATTAATTAATGAAATCTAATTAATTAATAATTTAATACCAAATATTAAATTAATTAAATACCTAATTTAGACATGAATTCTATTCATATAAATTAATATTTAAATATTTTAAATTCTCTAAATTCGTTTAATTCAACAAAATTAAACGTTTTAATTATATCGAAAATAATTAATCAAACACTAAATTGGATTTGAACACTTCAAATTCAAAACCCTAATTTCAAATTTGAATAATTCAAATCTACTCAATTCATTATTCCAAGATATATTTTACGAGCTAGTAAAGGGACCTTATGGACCTAAAGATCATGAGCTCCAATGATTTGAGATTCATTGGCTAAACTCTTTAGACCGAATTAATCAATATTTGTTAACTATCGAGACACACGACTATAGCTTGATAGTTGTACTCTCCTCACTTGTAGATATATTTTTGTCCAATTTTTACCATAATTAGTAAGTCGATCCTTCACAGATCGTTCGTATTTATAGCTAGGTCAAAGTTATCGTTTTACTCCTATAAATACATCTTGCTCCTTAAGCTCTCACTGATCCTCCATTTAAATAATTGGTTTATTGTCCAACTTATAAACCATTACCCTCTCGATCATGTAAAAGTCGGGCTCCATTGCCCAAGGCCAGGAATCAGTGCTTAAGAGAACAACCTATCTGCTAACCCTAAACTGGGTAGGAGCGAATTCCATCCTACAGAACTATGACACCAGTTATCTATCCAATCTTATCCTCAAAATGGGAGGTTTATTGAGCAGTGTTGTTAGACTACTCTCACCTATATAGATCAAAGAATAATCTCAAATAAACAGGAGTTCATAGTTAGCTCAGGATTAAGATCGAGTTACCTTAGGTC
This sequence comes from Benincasa hispida, assembly GCF_009727055.1. Classification (NCBI taxonomy): domain Eukaryota; kingdom Viridiplantae; phylum Streptophyta; class Magnoliopsida; order Cucurbitales; family Cucurbitaceae; genus Benincasa; species Benincasa hispida. The sequence continues at coordinate 14,595,073 of NC_052353.1, read as the reverse complement.
ATTGAATTTGAAATAGTCAGTTTTAACAGTAAACGGTCGTTATAAAAAAAATGACTATTTCGAGTTCCAATCTTATGCAAACTCATTGCATAGGATGCCCCCACTCATATGTCTCCACATGAATGATTTGGTGATCACATCATTTGTATTAGTATACAAAATGGGCCACATCCAATAGTGTCACTAAGATGAGGTACCCAATCTCATCCATATACTTATAGACCATTTTGGCTATATACTAAAACCTGATCCTTTTTTATGTCACCATATAAAATTAAAGTCTTCATATTATAGTCATGGATTTGTTTATTGGATGTTTGTAAGAGAATGCAATATCAACAATAATTATTAGAATAAAATACTCAATAATACTTTTACTGATAAATAAGATATGTTAATTATATTTACGAACGGCGAGTTTAGGACATTCCCAACAATCTCCCACTTGGACTAATAATCCAGTGACAAACACATAAATATAATGTCTTACAACATTGAGGAAAAAATAGAGAAAAAATACAATAAACTAGCCACTTGCCCTAGATTATGATGCTTGTAGTCCTGGTCCGACCAGGTGGTCTTCGAACACTTTAGCCGAGAGGGCCTTCGTAAGTGGATCAGCAAGATTTTCTTCTGAGGCTATCTTCGTGACTATTACGTCTCCTCGGTGTACTAAATCCCTGGTGAGATGGTACTTTCTTTCAATATGTTTTCCACGTTTGTGACTTCTTAGTTCCTTGAAATTGGTAACTGCACCACTGTTGTCACAATACAGGGTAATGAGCAGATGCATATTTGGAAGTACTTCCAAATCCGACAGGAACTTACGCAGCCACACTGCTTCTTAAGCTACTTCGCATGCAGTTACATATTCTGCTTCCATCATGGAGTCAGCTATATAACTATGTTTGATGCTTCTTCACACTATAGCTCCTTCTTAAGAGTAAAAATTGACCCTGACGTAGATTTCCTCGAATCTACATCAGTCTGAAAATCAGAATCAGTGTATCCTGAAAGAACCAAATTCTTACGTCCATACACAAGCATATAGTCCCTCGTTCTCCAGAGATACTCGAGAATGTTCTTACAGTAGTCCAATGACTTTATCCAGAGTTAGATTGGAACCTGTTGATTATTCCAACTGCAAAGCATAAGTTAGAACGTGTACACAACATAGCATACATCAGACTCCCAACTACCGATGCATATGGAATTATTTTCATTTTCTCAACTTCTTGTGGTGTTTAGGACACTGCTCCTTTGACAAATGAATTTTATGTCTAAAAGGTGACATACCCTTTTTGGAATTTTGCATATTATATCTTGGACAACATTTTGTCAATATAATTTGCTTGAAATAGTGCTAGAGCTTTGTTCTTGCGATTTCGAAAAATTTTGATCCCAAGAACATATTGAGCATCTTCCAAATCTTTCATTTGGAACTTTGATGCTAATAATCTATTTACGTCAGCAAGGAAACTTGTCTCATTCTTAGTGAGCAAGATATCATCAATGTAAAGGATGAGGAAAGCTACAGTTTTATTGATTATTTTCTTATATACACAAGGTTCGTCAATATTTTGTTCAAAGTCATAAGACTTGATCGCAGTGTCAAATCTTATATTCTAGGATTTAAAAGCTTGTTTTAACCCATAAATGGATCTTTTAAGCTTACAAACCTTCTGTTCTTGACCCTGTTCAATGAAACCCTCTGGTTGAGACATGATTCATCAAGATAGCCATTCAAGAAAGCTATCTTCACATCCATTTTCCATATTTCGTAGTCATAATATGCAACAATGGATAAAAGTACTTTTATTGATTTTATCATGGCAATAGGAGAGAAGGTTTCTTTATAATCGACCCCCACCTTTTGTGTAAAATCTGTTTCCACAAGTTTGGCTTTATAGGTTTCCACCTTGCCAGTTTGGTCTTGCTTTCTCTTGTAGATTACAACCTATAGGTTTAACCCAATGTGGTTGATCTACATGTTCCCAGACATAATTGAAGTACATTGACTCCATTGCAACGTCCATGATTTTTATCCACTGTTCCCTAACAACATCATCCATTGCGTGATAAAAGGTTAATGGATCCTCTAGGCCATCAACAGGTATGATGTCTTGACTTTCTATTAAACCCATGTAGTGTTAGGCTGATAAATAACCCTTCCACCATATCGAGGCATTCTCAACTTATGAGAAGGATGTGATGGGACAACAACTGTTGTTGATGGACCAGCTTGATCAACAACTTTTGTTGATTTGGCTATAGTTTCTTTGGTCATCTGATTCAATACTATTTTACTGCGAGTTGGATGATTTCTAATATGATCTTCTTCCAAGTATGTAGCATTTGTCAATACAAATACTTTATCATCTTGGGGATCATAGAACAAGCCATTTTTTGGTTCTTTAAGGTATCCTACAAATATGCATAATTTTGAACGTTCTTCCAATTTTTTAGGATTTTGGACCAACACGTGTAACGTGCATCCCCGGATTCTAAAGTGACGTAAACTACTTTTACATCCTCTCCATAACTCATGCGGTATTTCTGAAACACTTTTTAAGTGAACCATGTTCAAAATATATATGACAGTCTGTATAGCATACCCCCAAAAGGACTGAGGTAACTGAGCATAGCTCATCATCGAACGAACTGTGTCTAACAAAGTTGGATTTCTCCTTTCTGCAACACATTTTGCTGGGTGTTCTGATGTTGTAAGTTGTGATTGAATTCCACGATCTACTAAATAGTTTTGGAATTGTAAATCTATATACTCACCACCTTGATCTGATCGAAGTGTTTTAATTCTTTTTCTTAATAAGCTTTCAACTTTTGTCTTAAATCCTCCAAACATTTCAAGAGATTGAGACTTGTGACTCATTAAGTAAATATAGTCATATCTCGAATAGTCATCAACAACATTGACGAAATATTCATATCCTCATCAAGCTTTGACATTCATTGGACCACAAAGGTCTGAATGTATTTTTTCCTTTGAGACATGATTCACACAACAGTAAAGAACTATCTTTTAACTGATTTAGATGACTGTTTTTTTTACCAATCTCTCAATCGTGTTGAGATTTATATGACCAAGTCAAAGTGCCAAAGATAGGCATTAGGAGAAATTTTTCATCTTTTATTTTGAGTATTTTTCGTTTTAAACATCTCTATATTTAAAATGACTTTTTCTTTAGTTGGTTTTAATACATACAAGTTATTTTCAAGTCTAGCAAAGCAAATGTGAACACCTCTTGAAAAAACAAACACTTCATTGATTTCAAAAGACACTTTATACATACTTTCTAGTAGACAAGATATGGAGATCAAATTTCATTTCATTTTGGGTATATAATATACATTTTTTAACAAAATGAAAGATTCTCCAAAATATAATTTGATGTCATCCATTGCTTTAGCTTAAATGACTTCTCATGTCCCTATTTTGAAAGTCATTTCATTTTTTGAGAGTTGGGTCTAAGAACTAGTTCCCTGTAGAAAAGTGCAAACATGGATAGACATGAGCTTGGCAACAAGTGAGAAATTCTCCTCATAGTCAACTCCCTCCACCTGGGTATAACCCTTTTCCACAAGTCTAGCCTTGAAGGTTTGCACCATCCCATCAGCACCCCATTTCCTCTTGTAGATCCATTTACAACCAATAGGTTTAACCCCATCAAGTTGATCTACAAGATCCCATACTGAGTTGAAGTACATAGACTCCATCTCGAGTTCCATGGCTTTGACTCATTCATCTCTGTCAACATCCTCCATTACCTTCTTGTAATACAATGGATCCTCAACCTCACCATCGGCTACCATAGCCAGGATTTCAGTTAAACCCATATAGAGAACAGGTAGGTTTGCAATCGTCCCACTACATCGAGGTTCCCTCAACTCTTGAGATGGATTTGACCTATCCATCATCAACTATTTTTGATGTAGCAGGCTCTTCAACAACTCTTGTTGAAGTTTCAGTAGTTTCATTGAAAAGATCACACAACATGATTTTACTTCTTGGACTATGCTCCCTTATATGATCATCCTCAAGGAAGGTAGCATTTATCGATACAAACACCTTGTTTTCCTTAGGATCATAAAAGTAACCTCCACGTGTCCCTTTTGGGTAGCCTACAAATAGGCACAGCCTCGAACGTGGTTCTAGTTTTTTAGGATTAGCCTCAAGCACATGTGTTGGGCAATCCCAGATGTGGAAGTGACTCAAACTAGCTTTATGCCCGTTCTACAACTCCAAAGGTGTTCTGGCAACACTTTTAGAAGGAACACAGTTGAGGATATAAGTTGCAGTCTCTACTGCAAAACCCCAAAACGAGTCTGGTAAGGAAGCGTAACCATCATCGACTGAACAATGTCCAACAGGGTTCTATTTCTCCTCTCTGATACACCATTCTGCTGAGGTGTACCAGGTGCTAAGAGTTGGAAAACGATTCCATGTTCTATCATATATTCTGAAACTCATAATCCAAAAACTCTCCACCCCGATTAGATCGAAGTGTTTTAATCTGTTTTTCTAAGGTATTTTCAACTTCAACCATGAACTCTTTGAACTTTTCAAAATATTCTGACTTATGTTGCATCAAATAAACATACCCATACCTCGAATAATCACTAGTAAAAGTGATGAAATACTTATAGCCTCCCCTGGCTCGTAGATTTATCGAACCACAAAGGTCTAAGTGCACTAACTCTAAAGGCTCTTTGGCTTGACAACCTTTTTTCAGTAAAAGGTCTTTTAGTCATCTTGCCTTCAAGACATGACTTGCACACAGGTAAAGAATTTTATTTTAACTCGTTTAGAAGTTCATTCTTCACCAAACTCTCAATCCTATTGAAATTGATGTGCCCTAATCGAAGGTGCCAAAGTTGGGCATTTTCCTAAGCAGAAATTTTAAGTCGTTTATTTTGAGTTACGACAGTTTTAAACATCTCTATGTTATGGAGGAAATTTTTTGCTCACGGCCTTAGCACATACAAATTATTTTCCAGTTTAGCTGAACATATCTCAACACCATCCTTCAGAATAAACACTTTATTCACCGAAAAGTTGAGAGTATATTTACATTCAAGCAAGCACTCTATAGAAATCAAGTTCCTCTTTAACTCGGGAACAACATACACATCATTCAAAATGATAAATCTATTTTGTAAAGTTAACTGGAGGCCTCCCACTTCCACAACTGAGACGTCGTGCCCGGTGCCTATTTGCATCATCATCTCACCAGCCTCAAGCTGCCGCTAGGATCTAATCCCCTGAAAAGAAGAACAAACGTGGTTAGTGGCCTCAGAGTCTATAATCCAGGCAGAATCATTATTCTCGACTAAACAAATTTCCAAAACAAGTAAATCACATTTACCTTGTCTAGACTTGGCCTTAGCCTTCTTCTTCTCCTTTAACCAATGTGGGCAGTTTTGCTTCTAGTGCCCACCCTAATTTCAGTGGAAATATTTTCCTTTTTCAACCGGCATTGGTCAGCTACCCCACTGAGTGACAGGTTGTGAGTTAGTCGGTGTCTTCTCCTTCCCCTTACTACCCTTCTTCTTCTTCCACTTGTTAGTGTTGGAAGTAGAAGTTGCAGATATAGTTCCTGAGGTTGAACCTTGATGGAACTTCTTAGATGATGAAACAACATTTGCCTCACAAACCCCTCCTTACTTTTCAGCAAGGATTGAAATATCTGCAACTCGTTGAGGAGAGTTGTAAGGCTATAATAAACCTTGTTCAGAACAGTGTTGCTTACAAAGTGTATGAAGCTTTCTGGCAATGTATGCAGAATAAAGCTAACATGGCTGCCCTCATCGATGCAGCCCCGTTCATCTCCACCACATTAAAGTAGAGCATCATGTTCAGAACATGTTATCGAATAGATGTACCCTCCTCTATTTTGGAGTTCGAGATGCACTTAAGAACTTCATGCTTGAGCTCCTCGGATGGTTGTCGGAACATTCCTCTCAGGGATTCCATGATCTCACGAGTAAAAACCATGGGTTCATGCTTCTTGGCCAAGACACTGTTCAGGCTGGCCAAGATGTAAGCTCGGGCTTTCTCGTTCACCCGTGTCCATTTCTCATAAGCTCTCGAACATTTCGAGTGGCGTTCTATGGTGGAATAGGAGTACACTCCTCCGTAAGGACGAACCGGAGGTCATCGATGATTAGTACGGTGTTAATCATGTTTTTTCAACTAGTGTAATTTTCGCTAGTCAATTTGTCGGCAGATAGTAGAGCTAAAGTGGCGGTTGCCATTTAAAAGTCTATTTGCATTACCACTTTTAAGACCAATTTTAGGTTTTAGCAAAATAGATATAATGTACCCTAAGTGAAAAGACATATATTTTGCAATAATGCCCCAACGAGGCAAGACAAAAGTTACCATTGGGTGATCAAGTGCCTCTTCACTAGGATGAGACATTCTCAACCATTAGACAGAAACAACTCTTAGAACTGACTCTAACAGTCACCATTTTTCGGTCCAGAATTTATTAACACTCTTAACAATTCCACGTAAGTGTAACCTCTCATTTTAAGTCCTAGAGTCCCGCCGTAATGTGTCCACCATAGGAAAAAAGCAAATTAGGACAAGAGACTAAAGCAAACTTATCCTTTTCAGGAGATCAGATAAAGAGTTGTGCAAATACAACCATCCTTTAGGGGGACACTCCCAGGATGCCTCAAGGCGATGCACAAAAACGCTATCCAACCTAATGAGAGAGACCGTGGGATATGTTGTCACACGTCCCGCTCCCACTTACTATGAATATTCTTTCCATTCACCTTGGTATTGACTTACCTAAATACCATCCTTTAGGGGGACACTCCCAGGATGCCTCGAGCTCGAGGATAGATCTCACGGTGTGAACTTTTAGGGAGAAATGTGTAGAGGTTTAAGTAAAGTATCATATGCCTCAAGTACCTCCCACTGAATGTTGTACCTAGTGATTCATTAACTTAGACAATCCGGCTACTAGTTTTATCTAAGTGTGAGTTTTATTTGCTCAAAAACAACTCTTGCTTTTGATAATTAAACAAGTTCGAATCAAGTCCCATTAAACACTTTAACAGACGATCATCAAATTTGCATGCATGCATCAAATCTATCTAATTCACCTTTCCAGGTAGGTTCCCAGGTAGGGTTATTCCGTTTTCGTTCAGCTTAAATACCCTAGCCTAGATAGAACCCGCCTTAGACAAAAGATCTCTTATAGATAGATTTGGTACATATTTAATCTTTTATTAGTTAATTTAATCCTATTAAATCGATTAAAAGATTAAACTTACATTTCTAATCTCTTTAGAACCGTGATCTTAGGTCTATCTCAATCAAATTTTAAAACTCTTTTAAAACATGATTAAACCTAAGTTTGCATGCATGTCTTTTTTATTGATTTTAGTTCTATTTCTATTATAACTCTTATAAAAAGAAACAACTAAAACCATCCACATTGCTAAGCTAGACTATGTATTTATAACTTTTATAAATTAACCTATGTGTCATGCCTCATGCAATGTTCATTCTTTACTATATATATAACTCTTATATAACTTGTAATGAACCAAGCATACATGCTTTCATACATCATTATACTATAACACTTATAATATAAAGATGATGCATGGATATGCTTAATGCATGCATATATTATAACTCTTATATTATATGATGCATGAGCATGCTTTAAAGTAATTTAATCATGCAAACTACTATATTATAACTTTTATAATATAAAGATGATGCATGAATAAATGCATAGGCTATAGTGGGATTTAAAACTATATGGCATACTTTCTGACATATAATTAAACATACATCACATGTACATTAAAAAAAATTAATGAACCGGAATGATTAACCTCAAAAACCGGAAATTAAACCTATCTGTTACATAAAACATTCAGCCATCCGGTTCAAACAAGTGAACCGGATCTTGAACCACCCGAACTAAGCCTCGTTCCTTTGATCAATTCACATTGGATGCTGCTATAAGAGGGTCCATATTCTTCAAACCAGCTCAGGCAACACACACTCTTTTAGAGGATCAGGTTAACACGAGTTGCAATTGACCTTGAGAGAGATCGTCTACAATCAAAGTGGTGGGATTATATGAGTTTGACAAGGTGAATTCTTTAAAAGCTCAAATGACTTAGCTTAATAATGCTTTGAGTCAATTGGCTGCAGGTAGCCAAGCAGTAATGAATCCTCCATCCATAGCATCTTTGGTAGCCATGGCAGCTGAAACTTCGAACCAGCAAACATGGAAGCAATATGAAATGAAGACAGCCAATTATGTGGGCAGAAATCAAAGATATTTTTAGGCCCACAACAGCATCTCCGAACACATTACCACCCAAGTTTAAGAAATTATGAAAAAATTTCTTTTGCAAATAATAGATATGTTTTGCAGGGACCCCAGGTTTTCCCACTATAGGCCATTCATACACTGAGAAAAAGTTCTCTTTGGAGGAGTTTATGGTTGAATTCATCAAAGAGTCGGATGTAGGACCGTTGCGTTGGAAAACACTGTGTAGAGTTGGATAGTCACTTCCTTACATACGATGCAGAAAGGTAAGTTTTCTAGTTACACTAAGAAGAATGAAACAATATAAATTAAAAAAAAATAAAAACTTATCAGATTTATAATTTTCACTACAAGAAACACGTTAACAATGAGATTTGGTTAACAGGGCCTGAACTTCTTAATTCCATAATGATATGGTTCTCAATGTGTTGTTTATTGTAGCCAATTGAGCATTCTTCCTAGCCCCAGTGTTGGTTCTTGTTGGTCATGGTATCTAGGATTTCGTGAATGCATTTAGTAGTGTTTTGAACAATTGATTAAGACCATTGAAGAATTGTTCAATCACAATACTATTAAAAGAGAAGTGGTTTGTTTGCCTTCTATAATCAAATATTTATGATGCATATCCAAGCTATTAATATTGGTAGTATTAGGAAAAGATTGGGTCGTCTAAGAATAGTTTTTAGTAGTCGAATTCTCGAGTTAAAGTGGTAAAAAAGGAGTTGACAAAAAGGAAATAAAATACTGAAAGAATAAAGGCATAAAAAGATAATCTAACCAAACTATTTAACCTAGAGAAAAGGAGATTGGTCAGATGCAACTTGATCAGATGAACTCACAATAAAACTATTTGAAATGCAAGCACATCACCAACTTATTTAACCTAACCAACTCGTCTGGAAAGCCGATTTATTGAAAATGTTGAGCAAGTCCCACAACTATTAACTAACACTAGATTCCCTAATCAAACTAAATGTCCTAAACACTTGCGTTACGCTTAAAGGTACTATCGGACAATCAATAAATTGGATAGAATTTAATTAATCTATTGGCTGTAATCCTAAATTTGTCATCAAATATGAGGTTTGGAACAGCCAATAAACATATATCATGAGTCAATTTTCACTACTTGACAATCAAAACATATCAATTACGGATTATTCATCGATTTTTAGCTATTAGACATGTATTTATAACTAGAGCATCAATCCATTCACAAACAGAAGCAAAAAAAATAAAACCAAGGGTTAAAGATGCAAGAAAACAAATAAATTCATTAAACTGCAACCATCACAAACATACATCCAATTTTTCCTACTCCCAAACTAAAAAATGGACCATAACAACTTGTTGAGGCGATATCGCCAAAACCCGTCATTATTCAGCTTGATTACAAAGGGAAAATCAAAGAAAAAGCCAAAAGATAAAGAAATTGGTTGAGAGAATCGGGGATCGAGGCTGGAAGCCTGAAGGAGATGACCTAAATTGAAAAAAGTGGCTTTTATAGTCCATGTGAGAGCATCGTGAAACTGTGAGCATTTCACTGCAATGTCGAGTGATGTTGCCTTATTTCTTCAACCCTATAGCCTCTATAGCAACATCGTGACACTATGGTATTGTCTTGGAGCGTCGCTTTAAGTGTTATGCAGTATTGCAACCGTCCTCTACAAGGCATTTTAGTTTTTTTGTACATTCATCAGCTTGATTTCTACGTATTATTTATTTGTAATATGTTGTCAATCTTGTCTCACCACTCATGCTAGGTTTTTTTTTCTTTTTCTTTTTTCCTTTTTTTTTAATCGTTTTAGTGACAAAGACAACGATGGATATATATACACACCTTATACAAGACATGTTGGAACGTACCATTGTACAGCGGAAGTGACCAGGATCCATAAACACTCTAATTCATTAATTTTTGCAGAAATGAAAGCATGCTTCAGCAAAAATAAACGGGTTTCATTACATTTTTTGTAGAACTTCCTCAAAGCTTGAATTCCAACTACAAATCTCCTCTGAATCTTGTTGTAGACCACCCCAAGATTTTTCCTACTATCCTCTTGGTGCTCTAGATTGAGTTGTGGGACTCAAGATAAGCCTGAATTAAGGGAATTTGTTGACAAACTCACTGTAGCAACCCAACGTGAAGAACACCCTTCTTCTAACAAATTTTTCAGAAAAAATCTATCGATTGCCTTTTTTTTCAAAATCACTCCAATCTCTTCAATATATTACAGACTATCATGCAAAGAGATTAGCTGCATGAGATGTAGCTCATGTTTGGAGTAAATGAGGCTTGACAAGTGGGTTGTTAGTGAGCTACTTTGGAAAAATGTTGAATTCCATTTTGTGTATTTCTTTCTTCTTTTTCAATTTCTCAAATATTGATTTCATAAATCAATTCTTTTAATAACATTGAAAATATTATTAATTTTACAAAATTAAGTTTCTTAATAAAATTAATAAATAATTATTTAAATAATTTAGATAATACTAATTAATTTAATATCAAATATTAAATTATTTTTTACACAATTCTATCTTCAAATATTTAAATCATATTTAAATATTATTTCTCCAATTTCATTTCATTCTAATTTGAACACTTCAAATTAACTTATCACGCTATTTTAGAGCTAATTCATTTACGAGCTAGTAGGAGGACCTCGCAGACCTACAGATCATGGATTCCAACGATCCGAGATTAATCGGCTAAACTCATTAGATCGAATTAACCCACATTTGTTAACTAATGGGTGATTCCACTAAAGCTCATAGTTGAACTTCTCTCGCTGTAGGTATATTATGTCCACTTGATATAACCATGATTAGTAAGTTAACCATTCACAGGTTGTTCGTAATAACAACTGGGTCGAATCTCTGTTTTAGCCCCGAAATTACCTCTTGTTTCTTAAGTCCCACTGATCTTCTAATGAACAATTGATTTGTGATTCAATCAAAAAATCGAATCCCTATCGGGTTAATGAGAGGGTGAGGCTTCTTGTTCAAGACCCAGAATCAGCACTTAAAGAGAACAACCTCTCACAACCTCTCTACTAACCCTAATCAGGTAGGAGTGAATTTCGTCTTGTATCCTATGTCCCCAGCTATTCATTCGATCTTATCCCCAAAATGGGAGGCTTATTAAGCAGAGGCATTGGTCTACTCTCACCGTTTGCAGATCAAAGGATAATCCTGAACAAACAGGAGTTCATAGTTAACTCAGGATTAAGGTCAAGTTACCTAGGTCATCACTTTGAAATAGTCAATCTTAAATAGTAAACAGTGTTATAAAGTAAGAGTGACTAGTTTCGTAGTCTGATCTTGTACGAAGCTCATTTGCACAAGACGCCCCCATTCCTCATGTCATAACATGCACAAATTAGGTGCTTTGTATGTACCATTTTACAACTCTTTGTAACAACTACAGAGCAGGCCACATCCAATAGTGTTACTAGAATAAGGCACCCAACCTTATTCATATACTATAAATTATTTTGACTATTTACTCGAACCTGATCCACTTGTATGCCTCCACATAAAGTTCAAGTACTCATGTAATAGTCAAGGAACTATAGTTTTATTGGATTTCTAAAAAACAAAATATTCAATAATAACTTATTGAATTTTCAGAATAAGTTCTATTGTTTACAAACCAACAAACTCCTACTTGGAATAAAACTCCAATGGTAACTTATATATCTGATATATAAGACTGAGTTTCTAAGTTTTATAGAGAAATACAATAAACTAGGGCATCCCATACCCACGGTATCCCATACCCACGGTATCCCATACCCGATATTTCTCCCACTTGCCTTAGGTTATTAACCTGGTATTTCTAGTCTACTAGGTGATTCTTAAACACTTTAGCTGAGAGAATCATTGTAAACATATTAGTGTACAATAGGCTTCTTATTAAACTGTATGGAGAATGCATCTAATTCTCAATAATGACCAGGAAGCACACTTTCCTCCCACTACATTGAGGTACTCTCAACTCTTTGATTAAGATGCGCCTGACCTGTCTTAATAACTCATGTTAACAGTCAGAACTAGAAATCTTTAAACTTATTATACTTCGATCTAGCCGTTTTAAATATTTGAATATTTGCAAAAAGCTTTTAACAATTTGATTCTTAACAGAAGTTTCTATGAGATAGAACATATATATTTCTCTGAAAATGAACATTTCATTCAAAACAAAATATGTACATTATTTTAATTACATGATCATAAAAGCAGGTAATAACATCCTCAGTAACAACTTCTCCCACTGGTCAAGCTGAGTAAGCGGTCTACAGGAACTAAGTTGCCTGTTTAGCTTTCTCTTATTTCTTCTCTGCAAGATATTTAAGGTAATTTTTCTTCCAGTGCCCTTCTTCATTCCAATGGAAACATTTCCCTTTCTCTGCAACGGTTTTCTTGCTTTTCTTGCTAGCAAGCTTCTTCTTCCATTTTCCTTTGTCTTTCTTCGCTCGAATACTCTTACTCTGTGAAGAGGAGGCAACATCAGGCTTGGAGGATGTTCCTCTCTTCTCAGCAGAAGCAACATTTACTTCCGATTCCAGACCCTTAGTTTTCAACATAGTCTGGAAAACCTGCAGCTCATTCAGCAGAGCAGTCAAGTTGTATTCAATTTTATTCATCAATGCATTCGTACAGAATTGCAGAAAACTCTTCGGAAGAGATTCTAGAATAACGCCAACTTGACTTCTCTCGTCCATCATAGCAGCGTTTACTTCTGTCACATTAAAGTGGACTATCATATCCAGGACATGTTCACAAACTGAGGTCCCCTCTTTCATGCGGTTTTTATAAACGTATTTGATAGCATGATGCCTCAGGTTGATGGACGGTTTTCCAAACATCCCTCTCAGAGATTCTATAATCTATTTGGCAGTACTCATATTCTCATGTTTTTTCGCCAAAATGTCAGATAAGCTGACGAAAATATAAGCATGGGCTTTATCATTCTCCCTAATCCATCTATCAAACGCTTCCCGAACAGTTTGGTTGGAATTAGAGCTAGGAATGGGAGGACAATCCTTCGTTAAGACAAATCTCAAATCTTCTATCGTAAATATCGTGTTCAAATTTGATTTCCATGTCACATAGTTATCCTCGATCAGTTTGTTTGATGCTAACAATTGTATAATTGAACTCGTCATTCTGAAATTATAAACAAATTCTATAAGTGAATTACTTTTAAATCCAATCAAGTTTTAGCAAAGTGATAATGTATCCATAATCATTATTTTTGCAACGATACTTAAGTGATTTAGAACAATTGCTACTAAGGGGCAATCAAGAATTCCTTCACAAAAGCAAGAAAATTCTTGACCAAATATTATCTCCAGAATAACTTATATTCTGATAGTCATTTAGTTATCGTTTTCGGTTAAGATCTTTACTAACACTTAGTAATTCTTGTAAGTATAGACCCATCATTTTCAGATCTTACAGAATGGTATGAGTATGCCTCCGAAATAGAATACAAATACCCAAGACGGAACTATAAGACCCTATTCATTTTACTGAAGCCTGGATTGTTCTGAATCCTATGTTACAATCCTCCGAGGAGATCGCTGTGGTTAACGACTAGCTAATGCAGCCTAAAAACGACAACATGTGCAACATAGAAATCTCACTATTCAAACTAGTGGAGGAGACCGTAGGACAATGTTGACACATTTCCTTCACCCACTTATTATGAACGGCTTCCCTCATTCACCTTGTTATTGACCCATGCAAACACTTTCGAATGGAGCATTCAAGGTAAAATCGACAGAAGCCAAGCATGGATCCCACAGTATGAACTTTTGAAGATGTGAGAGCTAATAACTTTTAATCTCCCATTAAAGTATTCTAAATGTTTTGGGTAAATTTATACTTAGATTCTTTTCGGCTAATAAAAACAACTCAAAGTCTAGGTGTTTTAATCCAAGCATAATATTTATAAATGGATTTTAATCCTATGATGTCTAGGTGATAAATCAATTTTATTACCTCACACTACTCACGAATGCTCATAAAATCAGTTACCAACGCTCAATTATTCGGCCATAATCCCCAGGTAGGAGATATTCTGTAGACTGTCAACTTAAATACCCCCAGCCTTCGACAGGATTATATACCAGTTGAGTTTTTAACTCTAGTTTTACAAGTTTAACGACTTATTTTAACTATTAAAACGAGTGGTTGTCCTAAGTGAGCATGCAGCTGTTCTTTATTATGGATTTTAAACGTTTAACCCAATTTTATGACAACTTACAAAATTTTAGACATGCTAAACATCCATGACAAATAACAAAAGCATTCAATATCTAATATAACTATTATATTTAATAAAAGAAACCCTAACATGCATACTATATATTATAACATATTATAACATACTTTCAATGCATGTAACATGCTTCTTATGGTGGGATTTTAAATGTAAATGGTGTACTGTATGCACACAAGATTTATTTAATTATAACATACATCACATGCATAAATAATTAAACACTAACTGATTATGATTTTAGTTTTGGCATAAACAAGCAAACAAAAAACCTAATTATTACAAGAAATCTTCTAAACCGCTCCAAAATGAACTTAAATAGCTTGAACCAGACCCAAACCGTCTGAACTGAACCAACTAAGTCTGAACCAGACCAACCAAAAACCATTTGAGGCTAAATCGAACTGGACCCCAAGAGAACTGGTCGAACCGACTGCTCTCGCTCAACATCTCGTTAAGTCTCATCGTTTAGCATTAACAACCATCATCATGCATTTTGTCTGATCGTTTAGTGTTTGCGTGATTGTTTAGCACCAACGCATGGCGCCTGATCAAAGTATACGATCGTGTAGTATCTGCATTCTATCGTATGTGAGGCTTATTGAGCAGAGGCCTCGATCTACTCTCACCGTTTGTAGATCAAAGGATAATCCCGAACAAACAGGAGTTCATAGTTAGCTCAAGATTAAGGTCAAGTTACCTAGGTCATCGCTTTGAAATAATCAGTCTTAAACAGTAAACAGGGTTATAAAGTAAGAGTGACTAGTTTCGTGGTCCGATCTTGTACAAAACTCATTTGCATAGGACGCCTCAACTCCTCATGTCGTAACATGCACAAACTAGGATCACTTCGTATGTAGCACTTTACAACTCTTTGTAACAACTACAAAGTAGGTCGCATCCAATAGTGTTACCAGAATAAGGCACCCAAACTTATTCATATACTATAGATCATTTTAACTATTTACTCGAACCTGATCCAGTTGTAATAGTCAAGGGACTTTAGGTTTATTGGATTTCTAAAAAACAAAATATTCAATAACAACTTATTGAATTTTCAGAATAAGTTCTATTGTTTACAAACCACGAGTTTTAGGACATACGACACTCATTAATCTAATTATTTAGAGTTGATTTGACTTTTTTCGTGTAAATACATAATTAGACTCATTGTATTATATATGTTGGGAAAGCAACATTGTCACATTATATAAACCCTTAACACATGTTGGATCGATACCCGCAACATCCAATATATCTTGATTCCACACAAAAGTGTTGTTATAAGCTAGACCTTCATTTTAGAATACAAAGTATACAGTATTAGTTAACCCGAAAATCATCTTGCCCTTCTTACCATATGTGATTTACAATCGATTACATTGTTTGACTCAATTATTAGAGTGATTTCAATAAGCTCCGATCAATATCTAAGAAAATCATTCTTCTACAATCTCCTCACAATCGATCATTATTGATTTTTGGTGAATATAGGGACCCAACTGGTGCACTTTCTTCTTGTAATCTTTCCATTATCTTTCCGCAATTAATTTTTATACATTTTTTTGTTGATCAAATCATAAATATAGACAAAACTCTTAGCAAATTACTTGCATCATAATATCTACAAAATCATGATAAGATATTGAATCCTATTACAATAATTAAGACATTGCCCTTTTTCCCAATTAGAGTCACCTCGTTGAGTTTGCATTGGGAAATAATTTGACCCTTTTTTATCCATATGAGATTGCATTGTGAATGATTTGACATTGGAGGTGGAACGAAATGCCCACTATCTTTCAACATTTTCTTATTGAATTGACGGATTGATGGTTATCCCAATTTATTATTATTATTATTATTATTATTATTATTATTTTGACATATCGTCATTTATCAAATTATAGACATATTTGGTAGATAATTTAGATTATACTTTATATTTTCAGATTTACACTCAATTCAACGAATATGTGTTTATTATGTAATTTGTATATATATATTTTTTTTAATTTTTTCGAGTTTATTGATCAAACAGTGCAAATTTTAGAAAACATCAATATTTTTCTAATATATCCATATATTGAATTTTAAATTTTAAAATGCAGAATTAAATTAAAAAAATAAAATATTAATAAATATAATATTTAATGATGTAGACTCAATTCAATTTTCTATTAATTTGAAATGTATATTATGTAATATATTACATATTATATTAAATAGAATAATAATTAGGGAAAATTGCAACTTTAATAAAAAAAATTTGAAAAAAAAAAAACTTCCGCATGAAAATTTGATTGCTATCTAATTTCTATGTGATTATGTGATTGTTATCTGATTTGTATGTGATGATCTCACCTGCAATTACAAAAAAGTTGAAGTAATGGATTTGGTTTCTTAAAATGTATTTATCATACAATGCAATTTCTCTAATAATTATACAAATATTTTAACATAAAAATGTTCATAAATTAATGAAAAATTATTTCAAATGACAAAAATATTGAAAATATTTACAAATAATAGAAAAATATCACAATATATCTATGATAGACCATGATAGATCCTGATAGACTACTATATGTATCTATCATGACACAAATAGATACATATAATAGCCTATCGCGGTCCATTGTAGATAAACAATAAAAAAAAATTGTTATATTTGTAAATATTTTGGTTCATTTTTCTATATTTGAAAATAAATTTAAATTATTTAATGGTAGCTTATATTTGATTTAATATTATTGGGTAATTATAATTAGTTTTATAGTTTACAAAAAAAATACTATCTAACACATTTCAAACAATTGCTTAAATTGGAAAATAGTTTCTAAATCGACTATCAAATAAATATTTGGAAATATGAAATACAACCAATTGAATCATTTGTTTTTAAATTTATACTTTTCATACTTTCTACCAAATAAGCACTTAATTTAAGAAGTAAAAAATATAAAATATTAAAAATATTAAAAAATTAAAAGGGTCAAAAGAATTTGAGGGAACAAATTCAACTCTCATAGTAGTCATTCATCTAATTAATCGGAATGTCTCATGATAGTTCTTATTTCTATCTATCAAAGAAATATCTTATTTAAATTATAAATTCGGTTTATTTTGAACTTTGAAGTTGACGTCTATTTGATATCTAAACTTTTGAAAGTATTAGTAAGTTCTTAAACTTTCTATGTTGTGTCTAATCGGTTTTTGCACTTCAATTTTGTATTTAATATCTTTTAAAAAAATCAAAATTTTAAAAGGTTAATTATTCAATTAGATATAGCTTTTCATTTTGATATCTAATCGAATCCTAAACTTTAAATTTTATGTCTAATAGATCCGTGAAAATTCTAAAAAACACAAAAGTTCAAAAACTAAATTTGTAGTTTTGAAAGCTCGGATGTCAAAATGGATACAAATTCAAAGTTTATGAACTAAATTTGCAATTTAACTCCTTACCTTAATAAAGTAGTCATCATGTTACGTTCACCATGTATGCTAATATAAAATAATATTATGTGTTGGACATGTCAATATTTTCATTAATATTTTTACATATCCATATAGGTTTGACATCAAAATGAGGAGTGAATCAACATTTTCTTTAAAAAAAAATTCACGAAATATGACAAAACTATCAACAAAATGTCACTAAGTAGACATAATATTAATAATAAAAAATCAATTTACACCCCTAACTTTGAGATTATATCAAATTAAACTTTGAATTAATAATTATATCAATTTAAACCCTAAACTTATATCACTTTACACCCTTCTTTACGTTCCATTGTGAAATTCTCATGTGAAACTTATAATTGTATCAATTAAACCCCTAAACTTTCATAAATGGGTCAATTTAGACTCTTAATAAGAATTTCCTTTGAGAACCAATCTATGCATTTACTTCAATTGTCCATTTCGTAAAACCGACATTTGAAGCAGTCCTACACAAGTTTGAGAATCAATGCATTAATGACTTTAAAAAGGCAACTGTAAGGAAAAGTCTAAATTAATAGGTTTGTAAAAATTTAGAGTTTAATTGACTCAAACCATAAGTTCCACACGATATTAGTCAAACAAAATCTTGTGGTGTAAATTGATATATTTATAAAAGTTTAAGATCTAAATTAATATAATTATTGAATTTTTAATTAATACAATCCCTAAAGTTTAGAGGTATAAATTGATATTTGTCCTAAAATATTAAACTAATTTTAGGAGATTGAAATACTTTCACTTGTTAATTTAAAAAAACATTGTATAAACATATTATATTCGTAATCTTCTCGAAAATATCGATCACAAGAATATTTGTTTGGTACATATCTATCGGAATATTTTTATCGATATAGATATTTAAAATATGCATGTGACATTTTATATGTTATCAATTGACTGTGGGATTGATTGATTTGTTTTTTAGAATTGAAATGGGCCAATACAAAATAGAATCTTTGGGTAATGGAGGAAACGGAATTAGTCCAAGAATGAGAGGTAGGCTACCATTAAACAAGCTGAAAACCCATCATTTTGCAGTTTAATTCCACCAAAGTTTTCCACTGTTTTTTTCCATTTTTATTGGATCATTTCAATCCAATCATTCATATTTAGACCTTTAAGAAAAAAAAAAAAAAAAAAACCTGAATATACAAAATGAGGGTCTCTATTCCCAGGATAAACATGAATTGAGTTAGGTTGAGGTGTTTTAAGGATCAACCAGAAAATTCAGATTGGTTGGGTTGACAACCCAAACCCAAATAAAATCTCCAACCTAATCCAACCCAACTCTTAAAATTCGAGTTAGGTTGGGTTGGGTTGGGTTGTCGGATTATAATTTATTATTTTTAATTAAAAATATGTAAATTTATATACAACACATGACTAATAACTAAAATCTCATGCAATTCAAATGTTAAGTACCAAATATCTATGATATTTATTGCAAACTTTCAATCAAGACAAATATCATAACCATTTTTAAAAAATATTAAAAATCCACAAATTAATCAATACAAAATATCAAACATTAAATAAAGAGAAGAATATATAATTAATATATAAAAAATTCGGGTTGGGTTGGGTCAACCCAAATTCTTTTTTAACCAACCCATGACCCAACCTAACCCAACCTAACAAAAATATAAAAAGTTTAACCTAACCCAACCCAAGAACAAAACTAAACCAACTCAACCCAACCCAATCCAACCCTTATATTTTAAGTTGGATAGTTCGGATTGTTTCAATTATCGGATTATTTGAACACTCCTATACAGTTTACTGTAATTGGTTGTTGAATTTATTTGATTGTTGGACCTTTAGATGGATTTCTACTGAATTTAAGTCATTTATTATAACATGAACAATGAATTAAAATTAATTTTTAGAATTAAAAAAAACAAAAAAAGCTAAAAAATTATTAAGAAAAAGAAGTATTAAAATGGTTTTTTTTCCAAAGTTTCGTAGAAGTTGCTAATTTATTTAACTTTATTGTATTGAGATTAAAAGCTTATACTAGTTAAAAAAAAAAAAAAAAAAAAAAAATCTTTCTATTCAAATAAAAAGTTAATTATATTCATTTCAAATCTTGAATTAAAAAGTAATAAAATCTTCTTGTGAATTTTCACTATTCTAAAAATAGAGGATATTAATACTTAAAAGAAAACTGAGAACTTTTAATGAATTAATATTGAAAATTTTTAAAGGATAGAGGGCCAAAGTGAGAGAAAAAAACTTTAAATATGATTATTATTTAAAAAAATAAAAAAAAATAAAACCTTCTGAGAGGGGCGGCGCAGTTGGGTGGTGGAGCTGGCGACCGGCTGCCGGAGAAACAGAAAGGGAACAAAAGAAATAGAAATTAGAGTTTTCACAAAAATAAATAAATAAATAAAAACTACGAAGACAATAGGGTACTTCAACTGGTAATTTAAATAAGAGGAATTGAACCCGACGTGAATCGAACACGCAACCTTCTGATCTGGAGTCAGACGCGCTACCATTGCGCCACGGATCCCTAGATGCTGTTAAAAAGACAATATTAATATATACACTATTTATTTATTTTCGTAAATATAAATATATTTTAATTTAGGAAGATTTCATAGGGTTAATTAGATTTTTAGTGTGGAATTAAATTTTAATTAGGTAAAATTGTGTGTTTTTTTGTCTTTATCTAAATGCAAGAGACGCATTTGGGATTTTTTCTTTTTTTTTTTGCGCCTGAGACGCATTCATAAATAATAAAAAAAATAAAATAAAATATTGTTGCTTTTATTTTTTTTTCATTATTTTAACAACCTAAAGCCAACTCTTCCATTACTTATGTGTTTTTACAATTAATAATATTCCATTTGTTTAATTATAAATCATTTTTATCTAAAATCAACTATCTCATGAATCTCGTTTTTTATTTTAATAGTAATATTACTAGTTTTTTAACCGTATAAACAATAATGTTACTTTAAGATTAAGAAATTTCTATGATTGATTTGATATACTCAATATTAATTTTTAATTATTGTTTTTGTTTAAAGTTGTTAGAAACTTATGCAAAAATATAGATATTAACTTTCAACTATTGTAAATAATATTCAAGGTTCTTTAGGATGTGTTGTAGACTACAAGTGCATTTTCGTGTTTGAATTTCATTGATAAATTTAATTATATGTACAATTTTCTTTATTCACGACTAGAAGAAGATCCTCTATTATGCCTAAATCAATCATGTTGAGACACATAGTGTCCACGATCGCCATGGCCACTTACATTTGATGGTTGGTTTTCCTTTGTAAAGTGTATATCCTCACCACGATATTGGTATGTCTCATACTGGTCATGGACATCTGGATGGACATGTGAAGTTTGTTCTTCTTCCATACTTAGTGTACTGAGGGTTGAAAAAAATTCAAATGTTGAGGAAGAGGACATCATGAAAGTATATGTAAAATGATCGAGTGGGGTTGTTGGATATTCATTCTGAATATTAGGTCGAATAGGAACATCCTGATGTCTTGCTAGATCACCTTGTTCTTCCATTGGAACATCACAATCGAAATATCGCACTCAATATATAGAGGTAAGTCTACGCAAGGCTCTTTTAGCAGATAATGTCAAATTTGGAAGCTTGGCCTGAAAAAGAATTGAATAACAAGTTAATGACTTTAAAATTTATTTTGGTGTACAATGAAGAAAATCAAACAATCCTAGTAAATAATAAACTCATACCAACAAATGATAGGATGCTTTTTCTTTCGTTATGTATCGCCTGCTCACAGTGGAATACCATTCAATATATCCAATCTCAGTATCTACATCGTTGTTAATAGGATGTCCATTAACAACCAAACTTTGACGATTTTCCCATATTGAAATTTGAGTTGTCAAATATGCAATCCAGTCTCGCTCATGCCTGTCCCTTAGATCATGTGAGTGGAGTCAGGCATCTGTATTGCAAGGTTGAGGAATTTGTTGTAACATCCCAAATTGACGCATTACACGATCTGGGTGATTCCACTCTACAATGAAAAAGCATATGAGTGGACATCTGGATGTCCATATCTCATTACCATCGAGACAATATGACGACAATAGTTAGATGAGAAGATTGTATGGCTCCCAAATAATCTACATGCATATGTGTCAAAATATGAATGATATGAATGAACCAGAAGATTGAAACATTATCAATATATAATATATGAATGAATAAAATATTACCTGGTTAGGCATATGCATATCTAGTATGTACCTATACTATACTAGAACATGCGTCGGTGCTCTAATTACAGAATAGTTGTCATTCCATCTACAACAATCACAAGTTGAATTTTAGCTATTAATATTTCATAATGAACACAACAATAATGAGGTAAATATACTTACCGTACTGCAAGTGGTCTATCACCTAAGTTGTTCTCATATCGATGGATTCGTCTCATGCCCAAATTTGCTGCAATAGAAGTGGGCTTACAATGTCTTTGTCATCTATAATTACACCCTTGCATAGTTACCTATATAACCATGCAAGACATCTAGCCCCCCAACTGTAAGTCCCGACAACATCAAATCTATTAAGAGAGGAAGATACATCAGGTGCACTATACTTTTGGATTTTTCAGGAAATACCAAGTCTCCAATCAAAATGAGAATATATGCTTGAGCATATCATTGCAGGACCTCTTCATCTGTATTATCTGGTAGATGGGAAAAGTTGATAAATTGATCAGCTAACCATGGCAGGCTAAGACGGCCTCCCTTAAGAATGACTTCATTCGTGATTACGCCTAAAAGAATGGCACAAAGTTGTTCCTAATCATAATTTAGTGACCCAATCAATGGTCTTCCATTAATCGGGAGTCCAAATTGGATAGCTACATCCTGAAGTGTAATTGTACACTCTCCATGCAATATGTGGAAAGTGTGTGTCTCCTGCCGCTATCGTTCCACTAATGCTATTATCAGATGCCAGTCTAATTGTGTAAATTTGATACAAGAGACTATGTAGAATCCTGCAGCTCGTAGATAATCCAATATATGAGGGTCTGGGTTCTGTTGCCTTCGAATAACAGCCTCTCGTCACCAATAATGCATAGCATAAATATGCTCGTCTTCCCAAACAACCTCGGATCTATGGTTGTGCTTAAGTACAAAACCGAGTCGTTGTATGACCCTGTGGTAACATCCCCATTCATTTGATCCCATAAAAACAATATTAAATTTAACTTAAATATTCACTAAAAATCAATGTGATTACAATCAATAAATACAATGACAATTAGTAAAGAATACACCCTTCATTGTATAAATACAATCAATAAATACAATGACAATTAATAAAGAATAAATAAAGAATAAGTAAAAGAAGTTACAATCAATAAGGAAAATTACAAAAAAAATAACTAAGTCACATCACGAGCTCGATTGGGACAATTCCGTCTATTATGCTCTTTTCTGCAAATTGTGCACCGTAGCTTGTAACGTTCCCTCTAATCCATCTCGTTTTGCATGCAAGAAGTACACGGTCTGCCAACTTTTCTAACTCATGACACGTCCGGATAAATAGTGGGAAAGTTAGGATCAGGCCAACATTTCTTATCGAGGATGGGCTTAATTTAGGATGAATAACATGCGAGATAAGTAGGTATTTTGTAATAGTCTTCAATATAGTAAAAGTAGTCTACCCCAATGGTCTTACACATAACCATAGCGTGAGAATAAGGGATTCCAAAATTCTGCCACTTATTGCATGTGCATGCTCTTTCACTTAATTTTATTTGGTGAGTGGTTCCACCCTTTAGTGTTATTGGGTTAATTGAGGTGGTGACGTCACACAATCCTATTCGATGGTCAAATATGTTGATGGAATGTTTAGTTGCACGTTGTTCACAACGAGTTATTTTCTTTACTGCATACCTATAACAAATACGACAATTACTTAGAATACCTCTACAGTTAATATAAAAACGTGGGTAACTAAGATGTGAATAATTTACCTTGTGAAATACTCGTCCGATTCAAGAGCAGTCTCTATTTCTACATGACGAGTAACGAAATAAGCAATAGTTCGATAGAATGTTGCTTGGACTAGTGCAATGATAGGTAGCTTTCTGTCTCCTTTCATAACAGCATTTGTACTTTTGGCCACATTCGTGGTTAGCCATCCATAACGATGACCCCATCATGTGATTGTGTCCACTGTTTAGGATCTATGGAAGTAAAATATTGTAAGCAATTAGGGGTTTCTATTTGAAGTTCAACCATACAGTCATTAAACTTCCGAACTTGAAATTTTTATCCTGCACTATACACCAAACTCTTTAATAGATTATTTTTATACTTGTCATTAAAATTATTCGCCACATGTCCCAAGTAGAATCTGTGGTGTATTCTAACCCAACCGTTGTTAAAGTTTTTAACCGCAGATATAATGCCTTTGTGTCTATCTGAAATTAGACACATTCTCTCCCTTCTATGCACCACATGATCCCATAAATTCACTTTCCTCCAGTATAATAGTGTATGCAACTGGATAGATGTGACCATTTGCATCTACTGATGTAGCTATTAATAATGTTCCTTCATACTTTCCATACAAATGGGTTCCATCAATATTGCCACTCTCGGCCTGCAATGCTTGAAACCCTCAAATAACAGGTCCAAACGACCAAAACACACTATTGAACATTACAATCATTTCATCACAATCCACCTCATTTAGCCTCCAATGGACGACTGTACTGGGGTTTATGATTTGTAAGATATTCATCCATCTAGGTAGCAAATTGTACAATTTGATCCAATTTTCGAATATCTTTGCAATTGTTTTTCTTTTTCCATCCCACACTTTCCAGTAACTAACGGACTAACCATACTTTTTCAAGATAATATTTTGTAATATTTTGATGTCAACTGACGGATTTTTTTCACTATGTTGCTTACCTCAGATGCAATTAGATCTGAGTCCAATTGATTGTGATTCTGGCTCGGTCTTACATACACACAGGAAGACTAGGTAATTTCAAATTTACCATATTTTTTACGACAAACAACGTGAAGTCTCCACGTGCACCCATTGCCATATCTTTTACACCTAACACCCCATGTTGTTTTCTTCGACTCAATGACTTCAAAATTTTGATGTCGAATGATTGAATAGTTTTTCATTGCATTTTTTAAATCCAATTTGGAATTGAATATCATCCTTTAAGTAATGAATCAGACTGCCTATCTTATTAAGGAATTTTTTTTAAATAATATCCACCTTCAAACAAAATAATAATAAAAAGTAGGTACAAAATCATGATAAATATTCTTTTATATTAACATGAATCTTTAGATAAATGGAAAGGGGCTACTGGTGAAACGGAAAGGGGACAAAAGAAAATAAAGAACAAAACTACGAGGGTAATAGGATAATTCCTAATAGTAGCATAAATACATAGAAATTGAACCTAACATGAACCAAACACACAACCTTCTGATCTGAAGTCAAACACGCTACCATTGCGCCATGAATCCCAAGATGCTAGTAAACAGACAATAATCTTTAATATTATTTATGTATTTATTTTACTAAATATAAATATATTTTAATTCCGGAAGCTTTCAGAGGATAGTTTCTACGTTTTAACCTACTGTATTTCTTGAAGATTTTCATGAATGTCCAAAAAAATATTTTCAAGAATTGTTAAATTAATTATTATGTTGTGAAATTGAGGAGCATAATGGGAACACGGATATGGAAAAAATATAATATATAATAATAAAATATAATTTAAAATAAAAATCATAAAATAACTAAAAACATAAAATTCGATAATGGAAAATTTAGTGGAATTTGAAGTGGAATTCTCACCAATGTATGTGTATTTTTAAGATTCACCAAATGTCACTATTTATAGAAAAAGTGGCAAGTAGGATGTGGACTTACATGGACACTAATCATGAATAATTACAAGACACATGGACAACATGAAGGGTGACACATGACTTTTGGGACACTAAGCAATGACCATCTATTTATTATTATAATATTCATAATACTTCCTCTTAGATGTCCATATATATATAATATGTCTCGTTGAAACCTTACTAGGAAAAACCCAATGGGAAAAAACCCTAGTGAAGGAAAAAGAGTACGTATTTCATATAATACATACTCCTAAAAGAATATAATATATTTACTCCCTCTCATGAAAACATCATTTAAGATCTCTGAGTCACTGCATTCCAATGTTGTGAACCAATTTTTCAAAAGTTGCGGTTGGTAATGCCTTTGTAAAGAAGTCTGCCAGGTTATTCTTCGAACAAATTTGTTGTACAGTGATGTCGTCATTTTCTTCAAGATCATGAGTGTTAAAAAACTTCGGTGAAATATGCTTTGTTTTATCGCCTTTAATATATCCTCCTTTGATTTGGGCTATGCAAGTTGTGTTGTCTTTGTATAATATTATTGGAAGATTTTTATTAGAAAACAAGTCACGTGTTTCATGAATGTGCTAAGTCATTAACTTTAGCCATATACATTCTCATGAATTGTAATAATTTCAACATGATTTGAGGAAGTGGTCGTTATAGTCTGTTTAACCAAGCGCCATGATATAACCGTTCTTCCACATGTGAACAGATAGCCTATTTGAGATCTAACTTTGTGTGGTTCAGATAAATATTTAGAATCTACATAACCAACTAGATCAAAATTTTATTTATTTGAATAAAACAAACCCATATCGATTGTTTCTTGGAGATAACGGAGTATATGCTTAATTTTGTTCCAATGTCTTTTTGTAGGAAAAGAACTATATCTAGCTAATAAATTTATTGAAAATGTAATATCTGATCTTGTATTATTAGCAAGATGCATAAGTGCATCAATTACACTAAGATATGGTACTTCAGGACTAAGAAGTTTTTCATTATCTTCTCGAGGTCGAAATATATCTTACTTTATATCTAATGAATAGACTTTCATTGGAATATTTAATGGATGTGTTTTGTCCATTTAAAATCTTTTTAAAATTTTTCCTGTATAAGTTGACTAATGAATAAATATTCCATTTGCTAAATGCTCAATTTTCAAATCAAGGCAAAAAAAATTTCTTCCGAAATCTTTCATCCCAAATTCTTTTTTAAGTTATTCCATTGCCTTTGAAAGCTCTTCAGGAGTTTCAATTATATTCAAGTCATTAACATATACAATTATAATAGCAAATTCTGATTGTGATTTCTTTATAAAAACACGTGGACATATTAGATTATTTTGATAACTTTCTTTCAATAAATACCCACTTAGGCGATTGTACCACATCCGTCCTGATTGTTTCAATCCATATAGTGATCTCTGTAACTTTATTGAATACCGTTCCCGTGAATTTGATGTATATGTTTCAGATACCTTAAATCCTTCTGGGATTCTCATATAAATATCATTATCAAGAGATCCATATAAATATGTTGTGACTTAATTCATAAGATGCATATCCAGACTTTTATACACAATCAAGACAATTAAATATCTTAATGTAATTGCATCCACCACCGAAGAATACGCCTCCTCAAAATCAATACGAGCTCTTCGTGAAAAACCTTGTGCAACTAGTCTTGCTTTATATATTGTGACCTCATTTTTTTCATTTCTTTTCCTCACAATCACCCATTTGTATCCCACAGATTTAACATCTTTTGGTGTTCAGACTATTGGTCCAAAAACCTGACGTTTTGAGAGTGAGTTGAATTTTGCCTCGATTGCTTCTTTCCAATGAAGCCAATATTTTTATGTCGACATTCTTCCACAGATTTTGGTTCAGGAACATCATTTTCATATATAATATCAAGAGCAACATTATATGCAAAAATGTTGTCAATAATTACATTAGTTTGATTCCATCTTTTTCCTGTCATGACATAATTTATTGAATCTGATTATTATCTCTAGGTATTTCATCTTCCTCGCTCGTCATATCAAGGATTTCTTTATGGGTATTTACATTCTGAGCCAAGTCTTATTGACTATTAATTACTTTTCTTTTTTTAGGATTTTTATTTTTGAAATCCACTAGTCTACCACGATTCTGGCGTGATCCAGACTCATTAATGACAACTTATTGTGTTGGGATATCGATTTTTTATGGAACATTTGCAGCTGGTATATGTGACTTAGTTACTTTCTTTGCATCTATAAATGCATCTAATAATTGATTTGCTATATTTTGTAACTGAATTGTTTTCTGAACTTCAAGTTCACATTGATCTGTATGGGAATCTAAATGAGATAATAACTATGCATTCGATGTAAATTCTTTTTCCAACTTCTTAATTCCTCCCTCTAATGTCGGAAAGTTTATCTCAATAAAATGATAATCAATAAATCATGCAGTAAATATATCACCCATTAGGGGCTCAAGATATTTAATAATTAATGGGGAATCATATCAAACATATATTCCTAAATTCCCTTGAGGACCCATCGTAGTGCGCTATGATGGAGCAATTTAAACATATACTGCACATCCAAAAATTATTAGATGGAAAATATTTGGCTCATGACCATAAGCTAATTGTAATGGCGAGTACTTATGATAAGCTACTGGCCTAATACATACAAGTGACGCTGCATACAAAATAGCATCTCCCCATATAGATGAAGGAAGCTTAGCTCTCATAAGTAATGGTCTTGCAATTAATTGCAAACGTTTTATAAATGATTCTGGTAAACCATTTTGTGTATGAACATGAGCTACGGATGTTCAATATTTATCTCAATTGACATACAATAATTATCAAAAGCTTGAGATATAAATTCACCAGCATTATCAAGACGAATGGTCTTAATTGTATAATCAGGAAATTATGCTCTTAGCTTAATTATTTGATTAAGTAATTTTGCAAATGCAAGATTTCGACTTGATAATAAGTACAGGTGTGACCATCTGCTGGATGCATATATTAATACTATAAAATATCTAAATGGTCCACTTGGTGGGTTAATGGGTCCACATATATCACCATGAATTTGTTTGAAAAATGCAGGTGATTTAGTCCATACTTTAGCTGATGATGGTCTAATTATCAATTTTCCTTAGAGCAAACATCACATGATATTCATTAGATTGAAGAATCTTTTGGTTCTTCAATGGGTATCCATTTGAATTCTCAATAATTCTCCTCATCATTATAGATATTGGATGACCCATACCGAATTGTAAATATGTTTGGATGCATTCAGGTTCATTGTTGCATATGTTTCAATTACTCGTATATGAGTATAATACAATCTAGAAGATAAAGCAGGCAACTTTTTGAATATACGTTTTTCATTTGAGACAATGGACATGATATCTAGATATTCTATATTATTTTTACTATCAGTCTTAATATGATAATCATTGCAACATATATCTTTAAAACTTAGAAGATTTTTCTTTGATTGACTAGAGAACAATGCATTGTCAATTGTAAATTTTGTTCCTCTAGGCAAAATAATATTTCCTTTTCCAAAACCTTCGACCAAGTTTGCAGAACCTGATATTGTATTTACTTTTCCTTTCAACGTTGTCAATTTAGAAATGTTTTTTTTTTATTTGTAAGTATTGTATGTATAGTTGCACTATCTACCAGACATTGATCTTCTTTACTCATTTTTTAATCACTAAATATATGAAACTGATCCTGGTTCATTAAAAGAAAATAATTACAATAAGAAAAATACTTTAAAATATACAAAAGTTACTAAAAATACATGAAGATAGGTAAAAGAAAACAATAACACTAAGTCTAGATATTCTCAAAATCAAAAGAAACACTTGATGTTCCATCAACTACGCCAATCTTCTCTTCAGGAGATTCAAAGAAGTCCGCCACATCCAAATTTGTCATATGGGATGGGTCAAATATATCATTATCTTGGTATGCAAAATTTGTTTCCACATTTTTCTCTTTTTCCTTCAAGGAGGCTTGATAGAGGTCAGCTAGGTGTTTTGATGTACGACAAGTTCGTGACCAATGCCCAGTCATTCTGCATCTGAAATCTTTATTTTCAACACTTTTTGAGCTCTTATCTTGTTGAGCTTTTCCTTTGTGATCATCATTTTATGTGGTTCTTTTGAAATTTGAATGATTAAAACGACCACCACAAAAATAATAATTATTTCTTCCTCTGCCATGGTCACGATCTAGCGCGACCTCGACCTCAACCACGATTATTATTAAAATTCACAGCATTCACTTTAGGGAATGGTATCGTTCCAGTTGGTCGAGATTCATGATTTTTCATTAATAACTCGTTATTTTGTTTGGCCACGAGAAGACATGAAATTAATTCAGAATAATGTTTAAAACCTTTCTCTCGATGTTGCTGCTACAGGAACATATTTGAGACATGAAATGTAGAAAATATCTTCTTTAACATATCGGCATCAGTAATTTTCTCTCCGCATAATAACAATTTTGAACTGATTTTAAATAATGGGAAGTTATAATCACTTACTGATTTGAAATTTTGTAGTCTTAAGTGCATCTACTCATAACGAGCTTTAGGAAGAATAACTGTTTTTTTTTATGATCTTTCCTCTCTTTTAAATTTTTCCACATGACATAAGGATCTTTTATTGTAAGATACTCCATTTTCAATCCCTCGTGGAAATGATGACGAAGGAAAATTATAGCTTTTGCTTTGTCCTGACTAGATATCGTATTTCATTCTTTAATAGTCTCCCCAAGATTCATAGCATGCAGGTGGATTTCGACATCAAGTACTCATGACAAATAATTATTGTCTTTAATATCAAGAACGACAAATTCTAATTTTGCGAGATTTGTCATGATAACACTTTCATAAAATATTGTACTTATGTTAGAAATTTAATAAATATTAAATATACAGAATAACATTAAATTTATTAATTATAACGAAGAAGGAAATATCAACATACTTTTAGGACCTATCTTTAGCAGGAAAAACGACAGGAGCTCATGCTGATAATGTGTTGTAAAATTGAGGAGCACAACGAGAACACGAGTATGCAGAAAATATAATAATATTAAAATATAATTTCAAATTAAAAAAACCCATAAAATAACTAAAAACATAAAATTGGATAATGGAAATTTTAGTGGAATTTGAAGTGGAATTCTCACCATTGTATGTGTATTTTTAATATTCATAAAATGCCACTATTTATAGGCAAAGTGACAAGTAGGATGTGAACTTACATGGACATCAAACATGAATAATTACAAGGCACATGGACAACATGAAGGGTGACACATGACTTTTGGAACACTAAGTAATTGGTATCTATTTATTATTATAATATTCATAATAGATTACATATTTTAATATTGTTTTGTGTTTCTTTTTTTTCTTTGTTTCTTTGGATTTGTAATGTAATAATTACATGATGATTCAATCATATGATTGTTTGGCGTACTAAGATCAAATATGATGTAATATGTATGTGAAGTTTATATGTCTGAGAAGTTCATTTGTCTATGTTTTGGATATTAGGAGTGTTGAGTTAAATTCATATCTCAGGAGAATCTAGTGCATCTTTTTCTAAGACAAATAATCTATTTTGTTGGTGATTATTTTTTATTGGAAACTTTTTTATTCAATAATTCTACACATTTTTTTTAATAAACAATGATTATACTTTGTTTTATTGTTTTTTAAGTACAATATATTGCTTAGAGTTTTGGAAAATGGGGTTTATGGTTTATGTTTACATATGCATTTCATTTTTTTTAAAAAAAATTAAGCAATCATTTTACAAATTTTTGTGTGTGACATTTCTAGTTAAGTATACAAAATTATATTGGATTTATTGGACCAATACACATTTAAATTTATATCGCAAGTGAAATATCTTCAAAATGTAATTGTAATATAATGACCCCATTAATATTATGTTACATGGTTAGCACAAAAAATATGAACAAAAGCTACATTCTTCAATCCAAGTATGTGATGCAAAAGAAAAATTATATATGATATGTGCCAACAAAAAAATTACACAAATGTCCAACCAAATCTTCTATATGATATATATATATATATATATATATATATATATATGACAACTTCCTTTTATCTCCCAAATTCCTATCTATAATCTTTTTACCATTAGACAACCTTCTATTTTGATTAACTTGGGAAAATCAAATTATTTTTCAAAAAGTTATTTTAATTTACACATTTTTGATAAAAATGGTTTAAAATAAAAACACTCATGTGTTTGGCAATTCTTTTTCAAAAGTGTTTTTATATACAAGTTTATTTGGTTTGTTATATGCTAAGAGTTTTTATTAATGTCAAATTACTATAAAGAACAAATATAAGATACTATATGAACAAAAAATTTAAAATAATGATCGTTGTAGTTGGTTGAGATGGTCATCGGAGTTGACAGTTGATAATGGTGGTCGGATGCGGTCGGAGTTGAATACTGGAGATGGTAGCCGAAGTGGCAACGGGAGATCGGTGGTGATGAAAGCTGAATGCACTGTTGGTTGAATGGTATAAAATATTGGTAATATACCCAATTACCTTTCCAAACATTGAGTTGAGTTTATATCTCCATTCAAGTTCTAGATTAACACATCAATACAAATCTACAAAAGAATAATAAGGGAGTTAGTTTGAATAATAAAAATAATAATTTGATAAAAATTAAAATTTGAAAAAAAATTAAAATTAAGAGGACAATCAAATCATCATGATAAAACTAAAAGATATATGTAAGAAAGGATTATTATGAAATTTTATACCAGAATAGAAAAATAATATTTTAGCTTAAATTAAAGTTTGAAGTTAAAAGAGTAATCAAACCATCTAAATCAAAATTAAAAAGATTTTTTTTTTAACTATCACAAAATTAAAAGTATATATTAGTTTAAATTAAAGTTTTAATTTAAGATGATAAATAAATCATCCAAATAAAAAAAAAAACTAACAGAATGTTCACATAAGGTTTATGGAGAAACGTATTTTATTGAGTTTTACTTGTGTTTATGTTGATTCGAGTAGATGTGGTCCAATATCTAGTAATTAATCACCTGATTCTATTGTTAAATGTGTATGCTTAATTTGAGGTAGGAAGTCTTTTGATTGTTGAGAGATCTCTTATCCTCTCTAGATTTTAAAATTTCTAAACCCTTCAAATGAAAGAGAATTCTTCTATTTATAGAGTTCTAAGATGGGCTTTGTTGGCTTGGGTTTAATTGGTCTATGGATTCGGCCCTTTGGCCCAACTAATTAGATTTTTGCTAAATTAAGCCTATTTTCGACTCAATTAGACTTTAGCCCAAATAATAATATCAAATTGAACAAAATTATTTTACTCGATCCAACAGTCACGACTAATACATATGACATCATCAGAATTTGCCAACTTATGACTTCAATTTCAATTTAGGATACAGTCAACTTTTTAATTATTCTCAAGTTCAATCCTTTGTAATTTCGTTATTAATTTGAGAAATGATGTGATAATTTGTGTGGTCCATTTTTTTCATTCAATATTGAGGATTATCACTATTTTTCTAAAAATAGAAAAAAAACCAGTTTAAATTAAAGCCTAAAATTAAGAAGATGATCAAATCATTCCATCCAATTAAGAAGATGATCAAATCATTATTATCATCAGAATTAATCATTACTAATATTATCATCCAGTTGAGAAGATGATCAAATCATTATTATCATCCAATTGAGAAGGTTTAAATTTCTTTATTAAAGTTTAAAATTAAGAAAATGATCAAATCATTATTATCATTAGAAATTAATCTACTCTCGAAAATCCTAGCGTCTACTTGATCATTGACAGGTCGTTTGACAATCTCATTAGGGTTTTAAGGCATGGCTATAAAATCATGCATGTGATCGAAAGAATCACTTGAAGTTTATTTTTTAATATTTGGATGGATCTCTCTCCCAGAACCAATCAAATTAGACAATGTCAAGGCAAATGAGCTTACCTTTTCTTTTCCTTTTCTTTCGTCAAACAATCCTACCCCAGAGCGTCTCCACTTCGCCAAGGGAGGAAAAACTTCGATTTCATTCTGCTAAGCGGGGAGTCCACGCACATGAACTCCATATTTTTTTTATTGACGCGGGAGGAACATCCTTAGTGAAGGATCTCTAAAAGAAGAGAACCTTGAGCGGAAGTAAGATCGACCAAAATCCATTTTTCATTGAATATAAATTTTACAGTAAACAAGAAACAAGATATGTATTTATTTATAAATTACAGCATGCTAATGAAAAGGTTTTAGAAATTTCACCTTTGAAGATCTTTCTTCAAGAAGTCCCTCAAATAGCACACGAACCTCTTGAAGACTTTCTCCAAGAAAATCTCGAACAAGTTCAAAAACGACCACAATGGTTTTCTCGGCATTCTTAGGGTGAGAACCCAGGAGTGGTGGACTCTGAAATTTTGGATTTGAGGGAATTTTGTGGAGAGGAAGAAGGAATTGAAATTGTTCACTAACAAAATCCAAATCACACACACAGAACTCTTCTATTGTTTTTCTCACTGTCAAATTCGACTATATTGGCAAGAAGAAGAAACCTTTTCTTTTTCAATATTCCAAATATAACCACCACCCACGTAAAAAAGAAGGGTAAGGGAGTTGTAATTCTCTCCCTTATTATTAAAATAATAATTAATATAAATATAAATATGATAACTAACTTATCATATCTTATATATATTAAATTATATGCTATATCAAATATGTTATATAACCTATAGTTTTAATATTGTATCACATACAATATAAACTATATTCTCTTTTATATAACATTTAATCTAAATCATATTTATATTAAATTTAACAACTATGAATCCAATTCATAGAAACTATATTTGAATCTTATTCAAATATTTATGTCCTCTCATTAAGCTATAATGTATCAAATACATTATAATAATTATATCACATATAATTAAATCAACTTAATTATATCATATATAATTAAATTCCTCTACTAATTTGAACAATTCAAATTAATCAAAAAACTGACTCTCAATTAATCCTATTGAGCTATCAAGGGGACCTCAAGGACCTGTAGCTTAAAGCTCCAACGATACATAAATAATTAATTAAACTCTTTAATTAAATTATTCACCATCCGTTAAATATCGGGCACTCCACTAAAGGCTGACAGCTGCACTCTTCGCACTACCGATATATTTCTGTGTCTATTGGATATAACCAATCAACCGTACGATGACCCTTTCCAAATTGCTCGTAGGTATAGCGAGGCCAAATTACCGTTTTGTCCCTATAGTTACATCTAACTTCTTAAGTACCACTTATCCCTCTAATGAACAATAGATCATAGTCCAACTTGAAGGAACTCGTGTTAGGAGAACCTTGATGGGAAGCGGATCAACAAAATTCCATAAATTATCGAATGTAAAGTTTATAGTAAACATACAATAGATATGCACTTAAAGTTAAATTACAGCATGCATTTACAAGAAAAAAGTTCAGGATACATTACCTTTGAAGAACATTTTCTTCACGAATCCTCCCTCGAATGGACACAAACCTCTTCGAAGACCTTCTTCAAAATTTCTCGAACCAAAACTCGAACACAACCACAATGCTACCTTTGTATTCTCGGGGTGAGAACCCAAAAGTGGTGGGCTCTCACTATTTTGGTTTGGAGGAAAAGTCTAGGTGGAGGAAGAGGATTGAGAAGTATCACACTAAAACTCACAGAACTTTTCTGTAACTTTTCTCTCAGTCGTTCAACACAATTTAACGTAGAAGAAGAAGAAAAACTGTTTTTATTTTATTATCCTATTACCAAATTGAATAACCACCCCACCAAATTGAATAGTTTTAATATTGTATCACATACAATATAAACTATAGTTTCTTTTCTCTATTTATATGGCATTTAATATAAATCTCATCTATATTAAATTTAACAACTATGAATCACATTCATAGAAAATAAATTTGAATCTCATTCAAATATTTATTTTCTCCCATTAATTTATAATGTATCAAATATATTATGACAATTATATCACATATAATTGAAACAATTTAATTATATCATATATAATTAAATCTCTCTATTAATGTAAACAATTCAAATTAATCCAAAAACTGATTCTCAACCAAATCCTTTTGAGCTACCAAGGGGACCTCATGGACCTGTAGCTTGAAGCTCCAACGGTATGTGAATAACTGATTAAACTCTTTAATCACATTATCCACCATCTGTTAACTGCTAGGCACTCCACTAAAGATCGACAGTTGCACTCTTCGTACTACAGATATATTTATGTGTCCATTAGATATAACATAAATATATTTGTAGTGCGAAGAGTTCAGCTGTCGATCTTTAGGGGAGTGTCCGATAGTTAACAGATGGTGGATAATGTGATTAAAGAGTTTAATCAGTTATTCACGTACCGTTAGAGTTTCAAACTACAGGTCCATAAGGTCCCATTGGTAGCTCAATGGATTTAAGTTGAGAATAAGTTTTTGGGTTAATTTAAAATGATCAAAATAATAGGAGGGAATTTGATTATATATGATATAATTAAATTAATTCAATTATATATGATATAATTGACGTAATGTATATGATACATTATAATTCTGTTAAAGGAACTAATATTTGAATATGATTCAAATATATTTTCTATGAATAAGATTTATAGTTATTAAATTTAATATAAATATGATTTATATTAAATGGCATGAAATAAAGAAAAGAATTACAGTTTATATATTGTATGTGATGCAATATTAAAACTATAGGTTATAAATATAATATGATAAGTTAGTTATCATATTTATTTATAATTTATTAATTATTTGATAATTAACTCTTTTTCTCTTTAACCACCCCTTAGTGGGAAGTTATTTATTTTTTGTGGCAAAATTGAGATAAATGAAAATTGGTTTTTATTATTCCAGATGAGATAAGCTTTCACAATCAAGTAAGACAAAGTTTTCTACATGATTACTTGAGAGACTAAACGATCGAGTAACATTGTTTATGTGATAGACTTCATCGTCTACAAGACTGCATTGTTTCCTACTCGATCGTCTTCCTCCTCCAAACTCTCAGCTTCCCCTCTAACCAAAGTTAGCCAGAGCCCACCACTCCTGGATTCTCACACCGAGAATACTTAGGTCGCCAAGTGGTAGTGTCATGTTTGGTTCAAGGATCGAGTTGTTGCTTTCTGCTTGTTCGAGGGAGTTCGAGTTGTTCGACGCATTTGTGAACGACTACGTGCCAGGGATTATCTTGAAGAACGGTTCTTCAAAGGTATAATCTTTAATCCTTTGTTTTATTTAGAAAGCATGTTGTACTTTACTCTTTTATGTATAATTTGTTCTGTATGACTATAAACGTATGCGTTCAATCATAATGGAATTTGGACGATCGGCGCCCACTCAAAGGTTTTCTGTAAATAGAGTTCCTTCAATTGGTACCAAAGCCAGGTCGTGTTCTGATTTCCAAATTCCATTTGTTGTATTAAATTTCATTTACAGTTTGGTGGGTGTTAAAGTTTCTGCAATGCGTTTAAATGTTAAATGTATGTGGATATTGTTGATGGATGTTTCGGGATAGTTGTCTTTATTTAATGCTTTCATTTTACTTTTACAAAATTTAATTGTAAGGGCCCTATGTTTTTTGGCATAATTACTTGCAATCGAGTCTGTATTCATTTTGGGTTTTTTAAGTCATTCGTGAAGAAGCTTCAGAAGCAAGAGTTGCAGTTCATTTTGATAGAGAAGACAAAATGTTGGTCGCATCGTGTAGCTTAAGTTAAACGATCATTTAGATTTGGCTATGCGTTCGTGTAGAATTGTTCTACTCGATCATGTCGTATTTGCTAAACGATCACATAGCTAATGCTATGCGATCGTGTAAAGAGTTTACTCAATTGTGTTGCATTGGCTACATGATCGCATAGACTCTTGGGGGTAAACGATCGCACAGTATTTGATACTCGACACAAGGTATGCGCACTAAACGATCGTGTAGGCTATCATGCTCATCGTATAGTCAGTAGTTACACGATCACATAGCATAAGATACTCGGTGCTTGCTACTCGTAGCTACATGATCGTAATGGCATGTGTTAATCGAAGCATGTTGCACGATCGGGTGGACTTTCATGCTCATTGTAGTCCTAAGCCACGCGATCATTGCTACACGATCGTTTACACTCGACGCTTGTTGCTCGACGATCAAAGGATTTGCTACACGATCAAGNACGATCGTTTACACTCGACGCTTGTTGCTCGACGATCAAAGGATTTGCTACACGATCAAGTGACGAGGCTTCAAGGCGGTCGGTTCAAGACCTAGTTCACTTGTTCGAACCGGTTGACTCAAACTTTTGTAATAGATTAGCATTTCCTTTCCGGTTTTGAGATACACCATCCTAGTCCATCAACTTTTATTAAATGTGTATGTGATGTATGTTTATCTTATATGTCATAATGTATGTCATATAATTTTAAAATCCACCATAGGTTATTCATTTTATTCATGCATCATCTTTATATTATAAGTGTTATAATATATTAGTATGCATGATTAAATTACTTAAAGCATGCTCATGCATCATATAATATAAGAGTTATAATATATGCATGCATTAAAGTATATCCATGCATCATCTATATTATAAATGTTATAATATAAGGTTGTATGTTAGCATGGAATGTATGCTTAGTTCATTACTTTGTTATATAAAAGTTATATATTAATAATGAATGAGCATTGCATGAAGCATGACACCTTAGTTTTATTTATAAAAATTATAAATACTTTATGTATGTCTAGCTAATAATGTGAATGGTTTTAATTGTTTCATTTGTTATAAAAGTTATAATTAATGAAATTAGAATTAAAATCAATAATAAAGAGTTGCATGCACGCCTTAGGCTCTAATCATTTTTTTTAAATGTTTTAAAATTTAATTGAGATAGACCTAAGATCACGTTTCTAATAAGATTAGAAACCTAAGTTTAATCTTTTAATTCGGTTTAATAGGAATAAAATGACTAATAAAAGATTAAATATGTAAAAAAAAATGTATCTATAAGGGACCTTTTGGCGAAGGCTGGTTCTGGCTAGGCTGGGGTACTTAAGTCGATGGAAACGTCGCACCCCTGCCTGGGATCCTATCTAGAAATGTGAGTTAGATAGATTTGTTACATGCATGTAAATTTGATGAAAGTCAGTTAAAGTGTTTAATAAGACTTCAATCAAACTTGGTTAATCATCAAAAGAAAATGTTGTTTTTGAGAAAATTAAACAAACTACTTAGTTAAAATCAATAACCGGATTTTCTAAGTTAATGAACCCTAGGTAGAACATTTAGTGGGAGGTAATTAGGGTTTATGATACTTCACATTACTTCTACATGTTTCTCCCTAAAAGTTCATACCGTGAGATCTATCCTCGGCCTTGAGGCACCACTGAAGTGTCCCCATAGGTGGCATTTGGGAGATCAATAACAAGGTGAATGGAGAGAATGTTCATAGTAAGTGAGAGCAAGAGGTGTGACAATATATCCCTTAGTCTCTCTCATTAGGTTGGATAAAATTTTAGTACATCGCCTCGTGGCACCCTGGGAGTGTCCCCCTAAAGGATAGTTATTTTGTATAACTCTTTATTTGATCTTCAGCAATGAATAGGATTGCTTTAGTCTCTTGTCCTAATCGATTTTTCCCTAAAGCTGGCTCATTAGGGCAGGACTCTAGAACCTAAAATGAGGAGTTACACTTACACAGAATTTTTAAGGATGTTAACAAATTTTTGACCGAACAATGGTGACTGTTAGATTCAGTTACTAGAAGTTTTTTATGTCTAATGATTGAGATTATCTCATTCTAGTGAAGGGGCACTTGATCACCCCATGGTGACTTTTGTCTTGCCTCACTAGAGTAACATTGTAAAATAGATGTCACTTAGGGTACAACATAAATATTTTGCTCAAACTTGATTGGTTTTCTAAAAGCAGTTTAATGCAAGTAGACTTATTAAATTTGTTCTTTTTTCAGCAATTTTAAATTATAGCTACTGCTACTTTGTCTTTACTGGCCGTTGATAAGCTGACTGGCGAGAATTACGCTAGTTAGAAGAATACGATTAATACGATTTTGATCATTGATGACTTGTGGTTCGTCCTTATGGAGGAGTGTCCTTCTATTCCACCTTCTAACGCTGCTCGAAACGTTCGAGATGCATATGAGTGCTGGAAACGGGCAAACGAAAAGGCCCGAGTGTATATCTCGGCCAGCCTTAACGATGTTTTGGCCAAGAAGCATGAGCCCATGATCACTGCAGGCAAGATCATGGAGTCCCTGAGGGGAATGTTCGAACAATCGTCCCCGTAGCTTTGGCACGATGCTCTGAAGTACATCTTCAACTCATGCATGAAGAAAGGAATATCTGTTTAGGAACATGTTTTCAATATGATAGTCCACTTCAATGTGGTGGAGATGAACGAGTCGAGAATTGATGAGGCCAGCCAGGTTAGCATTATTATGGAGCTGTTACCAGAAAGCTTCTTTCACTTTGTAAGTAACGCTATTCTGAACAGGGTTGATTACAACCTTACAACTCTACTCAATGAGTTGTAGACTTTCCAATCTTTGTTGAAAAGCAAGGAGAAGAAGGTTGGTGAGGCAAATGTTGCCTCATCTTCCAAAAATTTCTAAAAAGGTTCGACCTCTGGAACTAAGTTTGCACCTTCTACTTCCGACACTAGAAAGTGGAAGAAGAAAAAGGGTGGTAAGGGGAAGGCGCCTGCTAACCCACAACCTGCTACTCCGAGGGGTAGGCAACCAGTGAAGGTTAACAAGAGAAAATGTTTCCATTGCAACCAAGACAGGCACTGGTAGCGGAACTACCCACGTTATTTAGCTGAAAAGAAAAAGGCCAAACAAGGTAAATGTGATTTACTAGTTTTGGAAACTTGTTTAGTGGAGAATGATGATTCTTCCTTGATTATTGACTCTAAGGCCACTAACCATGTTTGTTCTTCATTTCAGGAAATTAGTTCCTAGTGATAGCTTGGTGCTAATGAGATGATGATGCGAGTTGGAACCAGGTACGTCGTCTCAATTGTGGCAGTGGGAGGTCTTCGGTTGACTTTATAGAATAGGCTTATCATTTTAAATGATGTATATATAGTTCCCGAGTTAATTTCTCTAAAGTCTTTACTCGAATGTAATTATGAACTTAATTTTTCAGTAAATAAAGTGTTTATTTCGAAGAATGGTGTTGATGTATGTTCGGCTTAAATGGAAAATAATTTGTATGTGCTAAGGCCGTTAGCAACAAATTCCCTCCATAACATAGAGATGTTTAAAACTGTTGTAACTTAAAATAAGCGACTTAAAATTTCTCTTAAAGAAAATGTTCGACTTTGGCACCTACGATTATGGTACATTAATCTCAATAGGATTGAGAGATTGGTAAAGAATGGACTTCTAAGCGAGTTAGAAGAAAATTCTTTACATGTGTGTGAGTCATGCCTTGAAGGTAAAATGACTAGAACACCTTTTACTGGAAAAGGTTATAGGGCCAAAGAGCCTCTAGAGCTAGTGCATTCAGACCTTTGTGGTCAGATGAATGTGCAAGTCAAGGGAGGCTATGAATACTTCATCACTTATACTGATGATTATTGAAGGTATGGGTACGTTTATTTAATGCAACATAAGTCTGAGTCCTTTGAAAAGTTCAAAGAGTTCAAGGCTGAAGTTGAAAACGCATTAAGTAAAACAATTAAAACACCTCGATCTGATCAGGGTGCAGAGTTTTTAGATTCTGATTTCCAGAACTATATGATAGAACATGGAATAGTTTCCCAACTCTCAGTGCCTGGTATACTTCAGTAGAATGGTGTATCTGAGAGGAGAAATCGAACCCTGTTGGATATGGTTCGATCGATGATGAGTTACACTTTCTTACCTAACTCGTTTTGGGGTTTTGCAGTAGAGACTGCAACTTATATCCTAAACTATGTTCCCTCCAAGAGTGTTGAGAATACCTTTGGAGTTATGGAATAGTTGTAAAACTACCTTATGTCATTTATGTATCTGGGGTTGCCCAGCAAATGTGCTTGAGGCTAATCCCAAGAAATTGGAACCACGTTCAAGGCTATGCCTATTTGTAGGCTACCCTAAAGGAATGAGATGAGGTTATTTTTATGATCCTAAAGAAAACAAAGTGTTTGTATCAACAAATGCTACTTTTCTTGAGGAGGATCATATAAGAGAGCACATACCTAGAAGCAATATCGTGTTGAATGAGCTTTCCAAAGAAACTACTGAATCTTCAATAAGAGTTGTTGAAGAGCCTACTACCTCAACAAGAGTTGTTAACATAGGTTCATCTAGTAGGTCAAATCCACTTCAAGTGTTGAGGGAACTTCGACGTAGTGGGAGGGTTGCGAACCTACCCATTCACTATATGAGTTTAACTGAAATCCTGACTATGGTAGATGTTAGCGAGGTTGAGGATCCATTGATTTACAAGAAAGCAATGGAGGATGTTGCCAAAGATGAATGGATCAAAGCCATGGATCTCAAAATGGAATCAATGTACTTCAATTCAGTTTGGGATCTTGTAGATCAACTTGATGGGGGTTAAACTTATAGGTTGTAAACGGATCTATAAGAGGAAACAGGGGTGTTGATGGGAAGGTGCAAACCTTCAAGGCTAGACTTGTGGCCAAGGGTTATACTTAGGTAGAAGAAGTCAACTATGAGGAGACTTTCTTGCCTGTTGCCATGCTGAAGTCTATCCGCATCCTCCTATCCATTTCCTCATATTATGACTATGAGATATGGAAAATGGATGTCAAGATTGCTTTTCTGAATG
Organism: Benincasa hispida; assembly: GCF_009727055.1. NCBI lineage: Eukaryota > Viridiplantae > Streptophyta > Magnoliopsida > Cucurbitales > Cucurbitaceae > Benincasa > Benincasa hispida. The sequence continues at coordinate 14,552,076 of NC_052353.1, read as the reverse complement.
GCAATCTTGAGGAGACCATTTATATAGTGCAACCCGAGGGATTCATAATCCAAGGTTAAGAGCAAAAGGTTTGCAAGCTGAATCGATCCATTTATGGACTGAAACAGGCATCTCGATCTTGGAACGTAAGGTTTCATATTGCGATCAAATCTGATGGCTTTGATCAGAACGTTGATGAAGATCATGAACAATTCAGTAGTTTTCCTAATGTTATATGTAGATGATATCCTACTCATTGAGAATGATGTAAGCTTACTGATTTCAGTTAAAAACTTGCTAGCGACCAAATTTCAAATGAAAGATTTGGGAGAGGCTCAGTTTGTTCTTGGGATTCAGACCTTTCGAGATCGTAAGAACAAAATGATAGCACTGTCTCAAACATCGTACATTGACAAGATGTTGATCAAGTACTCGATGCAGAACTTCAAGAGGGGCCTTTTGCCTTTCAGGCACGAAGTTACATTGTCTAAGGAACAGTGTCCTAAGACACCTCAAGAGGTTGAAAAAATGAGACGGATCCCCTATGCATATGCCATAGGTAGTTTGTTGTATGTTATGTTATGTACTAAACCTGAAATCTGCTACACATTGGGGATAGTTAGTAGATATCAATCTAATACATGATATGATTACTGGACAGCCGTCAGGAACATCCTCAAGTATCTTCAAAGAACGAGGAACTACATACTTATGTATGGTTCTAAGGATTTGATCCTTACAGGATATACAAACTCTGATTTTCAAACTAATAGGGATTCTTGGAAATCCACTTCAAGATTAGTGTTCACTCTTAACAAAGGAGCTGTAGTATGGNATGATAGCACTGTCTCAAACATCGTACATTGACAAGATGTTGATCAAGTACTCGATGCAGAACTTCAAGAGGGGCCTTTTGCCTTTCAGGCACGATTACATACTTGTGTATGGTTCTAAGGATTTGATCCTTACAGGATACACAAACTCTGATTTTCAAACTAATAGGGATTCTTGGAAATCCACTTCAAGATTAGTGTTCACTCTTAACAAAGGAGCTGTAGTATGGCAAATCACCAAGGGTGCATCGTGGACTCCACCATGGAGGCTGAGTATGTAGCAGCTTGTGAAGCTACTAAGGAGGCCGTTTGGCTAGGAAAAAATTCTGACTGATCTGGAAGTTGTTCCAAACATGTCTAAGTCCTGATAATAGTGGTGCTTTGGTGAATTCCCATGAGCCTTGAAGTTATAAGTGTAGCAAGCACATTAAGTGGAAATACCATCTCATCCAAGAGATTGTGCATCGAGGGGATGTGATTGTCATGAAGATAGCTTTGGAGCACAACGTTGCTCATCCATTTACAAAGGCCCTCATGGCTAATGTGTTTGAGGGTCACCTGTAGAGTATGAGTTTATGGGACAAACCACGGCTGGAGTAGGGCAAGTGGGAGATTTTGTACTGGGCTTGTTTATGTCCTAGTTTATTGTTTTGTGTACTTGTAATTTGATTATCTTGTACACCTCACTAGCTTTAGGATAAGTGGGAGATTGTTGGGGTTGATGCCCCAAATCTCGTAAGGGTTCTGTAGTTTGTAAACACTTGTATAAACAAACATTTTGTGATTTATAATATATGATATTTTATTCACTCCTGTCTATGAAATATATGATATTTTAGTTACATTAACCACAAACCAATAAACTAAGATCCATGGTTATTGTTGTAACTTAAATATGTATGTGGAGACATATAAGTGGATCGTGTTTAAGAGATAACCTAAATGGTCTGTTGTATATGGATAAGGTTGAGTACCTTATCCTGGTGACACTACGAGTATGGTCCGCTTTGTAGGTGTTACAAATGTTGTAAAGTGCTACAAATGATCTGGTTCTTATCATTCATGTATTAGACATACGAGCGGAGATATTCTATACAAAGGAGTTTGTATAAGACCGGACCACGAAATGTTTAGTCTTGTTAAATTACGTTGTTCATAATAGAGACTTTCATTTCACTAGGATGACTATAGGTAATATGACCTTAATCCTGAGTGAGTTGTGAACTCCTCCTACCTATAAGGGTGGTTTTTTGATTTACATGGATGAGAGTGGCCAGATCGCTGACTCAATAAGCCTACCATTTTGAGGATTCGTCTGATTGGGGTGCTGGGAACTCAGTTACAGAAGATGGAATTCACCCTTTCCCCAAAGCAGGGGTAAGTAGATAAATTGTTCCCTTAAAGGCTAATTTTGGGTCTTAAATAATGTGGCGTCACACTCTCTCTTGGCCTGAGAAGGGTTTAGTCATAGTGGGACTATGATTTATTGTTCATTAAAGGGATTAGTGGTACTTTAGAAGTTAGATGTAACTATAGGGGCAAAACGATAAATTGGTTCAGCTGTACTTACGAGTGATTTGTGAAGGATCATCGTACTGTTGATTAGTTATATCCAATGGACATAGAAATATATCTGTAATGCGAAGAGTTCGGCTATCAGTCTTTAGTGGAGTGTCTGACATTTAACGAATGGTGGATAATGTGATTAAAGAGTTTAATCAATTATTCACGTACCATTAGAGCTTCAAGCTACAGATCCATAAGGTTCTCTTGGTTGCTCAATGGATTTAAGTTGAGAATAAGTTTTTGGGTTAATTTGAAATGTTCAAATTAATAAGATGCAATTTTATTATATATGATATAATTGACATAATGTATATGATACATTATAGTTTGATTGGAGGAATCAATATTTGAATAGGATTCAAATATATTTTCTATGAATAAGACTCATAGTTATTAAATTTAATATGAATATGATTTATATTAAATGCCATAAAATAGAGAAAAGAATTATAGTTTATATATTGTATGTGATGCAATATTAAAATTATAGGTTATAAATATAATATGATAAGTTAGTTATCATATTTATTTATAATTTATTAATTATTTGATAATTAACCATTTTTCTCTCTAACCACCCCTTAGTGGGAAGTTATTTATTTTTTGTGTCAAAAGTGGGATAAATGAAAATTTGTTTTTATTATTCCAGATGAGATAAGCTTTCACAATCGAGTAAGAGGAAGTTTTCTACATGATTACTTGAGAGACTAAACAATCGAGTAACATTGTCTATGCGTAGACTTCGTTGTCTATATGACTGTGTTGTCACCTACTCGATCGTCTTCCTCCCCCAAACTCTCAGCTTCCCCTCTAACCAAAATGAACCAGAGTCCACCATTCCTGGATTTTCACACTGAGAATACCAAGGTCACCAAGTGGTAGTATTCTGTTTGGATCGAGGATTGAGTTGCTGCTTGTTGTTTTTTTGAGGCAGTTCGAGTTGTTCGATGCGTTCGTGAACGAGTACATTCGAGGATTATCTTGAAGAACGGTTCTCCAAAGGTATAATCTGTAATCCTTTGTGTTTATTTAGAAAGCATGTTATAATTTAGTTTTTGATGCATAATCTATTCTGTATGATTGTAAATGTATGCATTCAATCACAACGAAATTTGGATGATCCGCTTCCGCTCAAAGATTCTCTATAACTAGAGTTCCTTCAACTTCTGTATCGGCTCTCATCGACTTGAGTTCCATTTGAGACTTTTTAACAATTTTACCAGAGTTGGAGCTGGAGTTCTTTTCACACTAGAACATTCCAAGTCAAACTTCTTCACTAGACTTTTGGCATATTTGCTTTGAGAAATAAAGATTCACTCATTCAGTTGCTTTATCTAAAATCTTAGAAAATAGGACAGTTATCCTATCATGCTCATCTCGCATTCTTCCTACATTTGTCTCACAAAGAGCTTGACTTATCGTCGACATAAATTTGAACAATCACAAAATTTTCATGATATTTTTTCACAAAGAGAGTCTTATCAATTCCTCTTCGGTATAGGAAAATACCAGACAAAATATTACAACCGGATATTTCTAGATAAAAAAAAAATTCTGCAAGAAGATACTCTGAAGTCACAGACAGATGTTAAGACTTTATATAAGACATCTATAGAAACCATAGCCTTAGAAAAATATAAAGTTAATTAAACAAATCTCCAACACATATAATTCAATCATCTCACATTCCCATGTAAATTTATAAATAGGATCTTTAAACCAAAACTTCTCTACTCTCACATAAATTAAATTATTTTATGCTTACACATAAATGTCATCAATAAGCTATATAAAAAAATATACAACGTTACTTAACATTTTATTATTGGATATATATTTTCTTATATATAATTTCAAAACCTTTTCTAACCTCCTCATTTCCTACAATTACAAAAGAGCTTTCTTCTACTCATTAATTTCCACATCAACAATTTATGAATTTTTTCTTCTTCATTTTTATACTTTTATTTCTTTGTTTTTTATTTTATTTTTTGGGTTAACTTCTTAATTAATTAAGTACATAGCTAACAATTTCAATTTTCATTGATATAGGTTTAACAATCTTCAAATTTGTGATAGGTAAATGAATTTTTTTTTCAAAGTTATATGATATACAACTATTATTTTCCTACATAATTGTTACTTGTCTTAAATATTTATTATAAAATTTTATTTTTAAAATAAAAAACCACATGCAATATACATTGAACAAAATTTTCTCAATATTTTTATCTTTATATATATTATATACTATATATATATGAAAAAAGTACGAAGGTGAGAAAAAACTTTTTTGGAATTACCCTCACATATTTTAAAAATACCTAACTTAACCTCTACTCTTCCCCTCTATTTCTCACGTTAGGGTTAACTTTTTTTTATTTTTTGAGTGAGAAATTAAAGGTGATATCAGTTCAATTTTAAAATTTAACCCACTCTTCTCTCTCTATTTAATACCCACTCACCATTACTTAAAGCTCCACTAAACCCACCATTAACCTCTTATATTTGTCAAATACCCAAAAAAAAAAAAAAAGAAAAAACCCAAATGTGTGTCTTAAAAAATATTTCTCATTAATTTATTATTATATTAAAACATTTTTTTAATATAAAAATTTGCTTATTTATTCTAATATATGAATTTATAATTTATTATAAAATGTCAAATGATTTAGGCTTCCAAGAGTTTTTGTAACCATCTCTGCTTCTAATACTATAAAAAGCTCTTCTCTCAATTATTTTTTACAACACTAAAAAAATTGTGTTTTTCAATATATTCTCTCATTTGTGCTATTTTCTCACAAAATAACTAGATTTAGTGTGTGTTAGTGCTCACTAATATAACACAAGATCTATACAATTTTGTCTTGATTTTTTTTTTCATTCTCATTCCTGCTTCTCCTTTTATTCAAATGAAAGAAGTACGTACTAGAACTTTTTGGTACTTTTTCAATCATATTGTCAATAAATTCATTATCGGAATGCATACCAAAATCCTTAGGCACGTTGATGCTTGGACAATAGCACCAATCGTGATAACTTTGTTTATAACAAATGATGTCCTATCAAAATGATGGCTGAAGAAGTGTTGATTGTATTATTTTTTTTTATTTATAATTGCTTTATAAAGTTTAGTTTTCAATTTTATTTTATTTGGTTTAATTTTATATTTTTAAACTTTACTTTTTATGTTCAAGACAAAGGTGATAATGACAAGTTTAGTAAAGAGAATTAAAAGAAAACAATATACAATATTTTAAAAAATAGACATATATATAAAGTTATGAAAATATATTAAAATAAAGTCATAAAATTAAAAAATACCATGTATGCATATAGTTTTTAAGCTGTCTAATATCATTCATTTTAATTTTACAAAGACAAAAATCCTTTTTCTTTTGTTTTGTTAAAAGAGACTATAAATACATACATATATACATACATACATATATATATATACACATATATACATACATACATACATACATATATACATACATACATACATACATATATATATATATATATATAAAATTTCCAGGAAAAAATAATTAAATTGAGAAATGAGAGTAAGAAAAAACTTAAAAGAGAATATCAATATTAAATATATTGTCTATTTATTTTTTTTAAAATTTAAATATACCTAGAAATGCACTTTCTTTGAATATATATCATCAAATGTATTCATAAAATTAAAATAATATTGTTTGTGCATGTGTACATAATTTCAAAAGTTAAAAAAATTTTAAAAAAATATATCCTTAAAGAAGTTAAAATCCGACCATTTAGATATATTTATAAATTTGAATACAAAAAAATCTCAAATTATTCTAGAAAATAAATGTCATAATTATTTGATCAATCTTATTGATGGCTTTTAAATTATAAAAAAAATTAAAAATATAGAAAGTTTTGTGCTATTATTTTATAAAACTTCAAAATAAAATTTATCATTCACACTTCAATTATGAAAGCTAAATAACTTTGCAAAGTTCTTCTATACTACAACCACGACAAAGAGTTATCTATATATTTCTTTTTATAAAAAAATATATTGTCCTATTTTAATTTTTTTTTCTATCTCAAATTTCTTTCATTTCAATTCTAACATAATAAGTCTAACCTACCAAATATTTATATTGTGGAGTTGTGTTGTTTAGAAAAAAAAAATAAAGAAAAAGAAAAGAAAACATATTATACTAGTCTAGTTTTCTTTAAAAAAAAAAACTAATAAAAATAAAACCTTTTGAAGGGGGCGGTGTGTAACCACACTTAAGAAAAAGAAAAGAAAACCACCTTATGCAGGCAAAAGTCCTCAGGCATCATACTTCACTAAAGAGTGGAGCAAAACCTCTGAGATCGCTCGCGCCTACCTAGAAAGAGCATCGAAGAGGATGAAGAAGTGGCTGATAAGAAGCGGAGGGCCCTTGAGTTCAAGCTGGGGCAAGATCCTGATCAAGCTACGACCGGAACAGTTTTCGTTTTCCGAGGCTAGAGAGACCAACGGCTAGTAAGGAAATATGAAGTCCAGGGAGGTAATTGAGAAGGTCGGGAGAACCTCGTTATAGGTTCAGTACCTCATGGATGAAGATTCATCCTGTCATCCATGTGAGTACCTGAAGCCCTATCATCCCGATCCCGAGGATGAACAGGGAAACATGCTAAGGCGCCCACCGGTCACGATGAAGAGGTCTGCTGAGAAAGAAGTTGCACAAATCCTGGATAAACGTACGCGCCGTCTTGGAAGACCCAGACGAGAACTGACAGAGTTCTTAGTGAAATGGAAGGATCTCCCCGACGAAGAGATCAGTTGGGAGCGGGCCGCAAGACTTGAAAGATGCAGCTCCAGCCATCCGCAGATTTTGAACAAGGTCGGTTGACGGTGACGTCAACCAATTAAGTGGGGAGAAATGTAACGGTCATGCTTGTCCAGGACCTGTTGCCCATGGCTGCATGCAGATCAGTTGGGAGCGGGCCGAAGAACTTGAAGAGTGCAGCTCCAGCCATCGCAGATTTTTGAACAAGGTCGGTTGAACGGGGCGTCAACCAATTAAGTGGGGGAGAATGTAACGGTCATGCTTGTCCAGGACCTGTTGCCTCATTGGCTGCATGCCCAATCCAACCCCCTTCTAGCTTACTTTCATATCCTGTATTGTATTAGTTAGCTTGCTTTCTTTACATTTTCATTGTAAGTGACCACTCACCCTTTTGGCATATGGCAAGGGCGCCAGTTGACTTTTTGTTCAGAATGCACTATATTGGGGATAAGACTAACCATCACTTCTCATACCGGAGTAGTACTCTATAAAGCCATTGTTGTTGCTTATTGGCTTTCTAGTCTACTACAATCTTTCTTTCTTTATACACACTCTCAAATCTTCTTACGAAAACCTTTTCTCTAAACCCGTTTTCTAAAACCATTTTCCCTAAAACGGGGTTGGAGGTTGCAAGAGGCACTCGGTGTGCATCGGCAGTCCGTATTCGAGTTGGCTGGCTTGTTCGCGAGCGGGAACAAGTGCCGCACAATCGCTAAGAGAAGCTTCCGAAAGAGCGATTGTGACACGGTGCAGTTGTGTGGTGGAGCCGGCGACCGGCTGCCGGAGAAACGGAAACGGAACAAAGGAAATAGAAATGAGAGTTTTCATGAAAAATAAACGAAGAAAAAAAAACCTACGAGGGCAATAAGGTAATTTCACTAGAAGCTTAATTGAGGGGAAAATGAACCCGACGTGAATCGAACACGCAACCTTCTGATCTGGAGTCAGACGCGCTACCATTGCGCCACGAATCCTAAGTTGTTAGTAGATTCACAATATTTTATATATATTATTATTATTTATTTTCTTAAATATAAATATATTTTAATTCGGGAGGAAGCTTTCAGAGGATAGTTTCTACGTTTTAACCTGCTGTATTTCCTGAAGATTTTCATGAATTATCCAAGCAAGTATTTTCAAGAATTGTTAAATTAATTATTACATATTTTAATATTGTTTTGTGTTTCTATTTTTTCTTTCTTTCTTTGGATTTGTAGTGTAATAATTACATGATGATTCAATCATATGATTGTTTGGTGTAATAAGATTAGATATGATGATTCAATCATGTTATATGTATCTTTATAATACAAATGATCTGTTTTGTTGGTGATTATTTTTTATTGGAAACTTTTTTATTCAATAATTCTACATATTTTTTTTTTAATAAACTATGATTATACTTTGTTTTATATTTTTTAAAGTACATATATTGCTGGGAGTTTTGGAAAATGGGGTTTATGGTTTATGTTTGAATCATGCATTTTTTTTAAAAAATTTAAATAATCATTTTACAAATTTTTATGCAAAATTATATTGGATTCATTAGACCAATACGCATTTAAGTTTATATCGTTAGTGAAATATCTTCAAAATATAATTGTACTATAATCACCCTATTAATGTCATGTTATATGGTTGGCACAAAAAATATGAACAAAAGCTACATTCTTCCACCAATTATATGATGCAAAAGAAAAAGGTTAGTCGGATGGGGTGGGAGTTGACTACTAGAGATGGTGGCCAAAGTGGCAATGAGAGATCAGTGGTGATGAAAGCTGAATGGACAATTACCCTCCCAAACATTGAGTTGAGTTTATATCTCAACTCAAGTTCCAATTTAATAGATCAATGCAAATCTGCGAAAGAATAATAAGGGGTTTAGTTTGTATAGTAAAAATAATATTTTGGTAAAAAAATAGATTTTTTTTTTAAAAAAATGAAACTAAGAGGTGATAACGGGCAGAAATGCACGTTATTACAACGCAAAGATATAAAACAATGTAGGATTGCGACGGTAAAAATATGTAAAATCGTGTCCAAAAGCATTAAGTTGAGAACATTACGATCGCACACGCCCATCGCATTAAAGCAGCTAATTTACGTATTTTGTGCAGAAAAATGCGTTGGCACAAGGCAGAATTGTGATCCAAGGAATTCAGCATCCGAGCGCATTAGAAGATTGTGACTACAAAGCTATGCGATCGTATGTGTTCGCGAAGATTTGCTTAAGAAGGTGGCCGCATAGAGACGACACATCAAGGTGAAAGCTTAATAAATCATGATGGGACAGAAAACTGATGATGATCGAATCCGAATTTAGTTGACAAGTCGTTAACGACACACTGTAGCAAGTACACTCAACTTTTCGGTGACAATTAATTGACGCATTAGACAGAGATTTAATAACATCCCATCAGTGCAATCATTTGAGAGAAAAGCTCTTCACCCTGAAGCTCTACAAATACCGAAGGTCACCTTCGTTAAAGGAGTTCAGTAATTCAGAATTTTGGAGTTCTTTTTCACCACATACATAGAGATAATAAATAGCCGTAGTCTGTAATTTTTATACTTCGAAGGTGGAGGTGAGTGAAGAGAGAAGACACCGAAAGATCGTCTTTGGTTAGCTCGAGAGAGTGCTAGGAAGTGTTGAGAACGGAGAAAGGGTTGACTCTTGTGAAAGCAAGAACATTCTTTTGGGTAGAGAAGAGAAAAACACAGTGTAGAAACCTTGGGAAGAAAGACATTGCTACCAAGCTCACTATCCCTACTTTCCATTGTCATTCTGTATTTTGATTTTATTTATCAAATGGAATTTGTATCTCTACATCTATTCACTCTCTTTACATTATGCATGAGTAACTAAACTTCCAAATGGGTTAAAAAGCACTTAGCTAGCATGACCTAAGATCTTCATTTTATGCGATCATCTTGTCTTATGTATACGTCCATCACCCATTTAGAGATACTTGAGAGAGTAGTCTAAAGAAAGAACCTAGACTTAAGAGAGTTAGGTTAGAATCTAGGCTTGAGAAAGTCAGATTAGAACTGCATAAGCAAGAGATAGAAACTTAGAGATAAGTTCTGTTTGCTAACATGCATCGTATGCACCCTAGAAATATGATATGAAAGTATGCGATCGCCTTGTGTATGTGTGTGCCATTCATCATCACATAGACAAGAATAGAGGCTTAGATATAAGTCTATAGACATCATCATATACATCGCATGCGTCTTAAAATTAGGAGTTATAGCATTTGCATTGAGAGATGACCTGCTGTTATATGTGTGTAGTATGATCGCATAACTTGAACGCAATCTTAGGAAGTGATAGTTAAATCCCTTCTCAACCCGTTCCCTACATACTCATTGTAACTTTCGCTGTTATTAACTCTTTTCTCAATTCCGCCACATAAGATTTATATTTTAAACAAACATACCAACCAACTTATTGTTTTCATTGTTACCGCAAAGGAATCAGAGTTTACCGTCGCACATTGTCTCCATAGTCCCTGTGTTCGACCCTGGGCTTACCAGGAAACCTAGTAGGATTTATACTTGGATTTTGTTAGGAAAACTTGCATGTGCAACACATACACCACCATCGCAAAATACACCATTAATTCATCATATTCACAACGCATCAAGAGGACAATCAAAGCATCACGATAAAATTAAAAAGTATATGTAAGAAAGGATTATTATGAAATTTTATACAACAACAAAAAAATAATATTTTAGTTTAAATTAAAGTTTGAAATTAAAAGTGTAATCAACCCATTTATATCAAAATTAAAAATATTTTTTTAACTATCACGAATTTTAAAATAAAGTTTTAATTTAAGATGATAAATAAATGATCAAAATAATAAATTCGGTAGCATTGTTGGGACCGACCTCTAAAGTCTGAAAAATGGAGGGTTACACTTATAGAATTACTAAGTGTTAGTAATTTCTGACCGAAAACGATAACTAAATGAATATAAGAATAAGAGTTATTCTGGAGATAATATTTAGTCAAGAATGTCTTGCTTTAGTGAAGGAGTATTTGACTGCCCCTCGGTAGCACTTATTCTAACTCACTATATTATTGTTGCAAATAAATAATGATAATGGGTACATTATTACTTTTTTCTAAAACTTGATTTGGATTTAGATGCAAATTACTAATAAGAATTTGTTTAAAATTTCAGCATGTCGAATTTTTCTAAAATACTCGCTTCTGCTTTAGTTAACAGTAAAAAAAAATTCAACATGTAAATTACTAGCAAATGATGAATCAAAAAAAGTTTTAACTATATAGATGAGAACGCGAAAATCGAACGACGGAGTAAATATGATTTACTTGTCATCGAAACATGCTTAGTGGAAAAAGATAAAAAGACCTGGATAATAGATTTAGGTGCCGCTAATCATATTTGTATTTTCTCTCAGGAGACAAGTTCTTGGAGACAATTTACAGAAAGCGAAGGTAGGGATCGGGGAGGTTATTTCAGCAAAAACAGTGAAAGATATGAAGTTATTTATAGGAGATAGGTACATTTTACTTGAAAATGTTTATTACATTCCTTCTATGAAAAGGAATTTAATATCTGTCTCATGTTTACTGGAACAAAATTAAAAAATTTCTTTTGAAAATAATGAAGTGTTCATTACTTCGAAAGATATCAAAATTTGTTCTGCAAAACTAGAAAATAACTTGTACATGTTAAAATCGACTGAGGTAAAAGCCTTTTGAACATAGAGATGTTTAAAACAGCTGAGATTCAAAATAAAAACGAAAAATTTCTCCAAATGCCTATCTTTGGCATTTGAGACTTGGCCACATTAATCTCAACATGATTGAGAGATTGGTTAAGAACGATCATCTAAATCAGTTAGAAGTAGTTCATTACTTGAAGCTGGTACATTTAGACCTTTGTGGTCCAATGAATATTAAAGCTAGAGGAGGGTATGAATATTTCATCAGCTTTATTGATGATTATTCAAGGTATGGCCATATTTACCTAATTCATCATAAGTTCGAAACACTTGAAAAGTTCAAAGAATATAAAGCTGAGGTTGAGAACCAATAAAGTAAAAGGCTTAAAACACTTCGATTAGATTAAGGAAATGAGTATATGGACTTAAAATTTTAGGACTATTCGATAGAACATGGAATTCAGTCGCAACTAACAGCAGCTAGCACACCTCAACAAAATGGTATAGTAGAAAGGAGAAATAGGACTCTATTAGACATGGTTCATTTTATAATGAGTTATGCCCAATTTTGAAGTTCTTTTTGGGGACACGTAGTTGAGACTGTGATGTATATATTGAACATGGTTCCCTCGAAAAGTATTTTAGAAACACCGTACGAGTTATGGAGAGGATGTAAAGGTAGTTTACTGTTGGGATTGGTATCCTAAATCTCTTGGTAGTCTCGTAGTTTGTAAGCATTCTATAAACATATTGTTATTAATAAAATAAGTGTTATTTTATAAGCATTTACTCAATTCAATAAACTAAGATCCATGGTTATTTTATGTAACTTAAGTATGTATGTGGAGAGATACAAGTGGATCATATCTTAAGTAATAACCTAAATGGTTTGTAAAAGATGGATAAAGGAGTGATACCTTATCCTAGTGACACTATGGATATGAATCGCTTTGTAGATGTTACAAGTGTTGTAAAGTACTACAAATGGTCTAATCCTAATCATTCATATGGAGACATGCGAGCGGGGGTATCCTGTACAAAGAGTTTATATAAGATTGGACCACAAAATGATTAGTCTCTTTATATAACGCCATTGATAATTGATATTTACATTTCACTAGAATAACCATAAGTGACATGATCTTAATCTTGAGTGAGTTGGAAACTCCTACCTATGAGGGCAGTTCTTTGATTTGTATGGGTGAGAGTGGTCAGATTGCCAACTCAACAAGCCTACCATTTTGGATATTCGTATGATTGAGGAGCTGGGAACTCAGCTACAAAAGACGAAATTCACTCATTCCCTGAAGCAGAGGTAAGTAGATAAATTGCTCCTTTAAGGGTTGACAGATCTTGAACATAGTGGCCACTCTCTCTTTTTGGAAGAGAGAGCTCAGTCATAGATCATAGTAGGACTATGAATTATTGTTCATTAGAAAAATCAGTGGTACATAAGAAATTAGATGTAACTATAGAGGCAAAACGGTAAATTAGCCCAGCTATACTTACGAGCGATTTGTGAAGGATTATTGCACTATTGATTGGTTAATATGGATAAAGAAATATATCTGTAGTAAGAAGAGTGTAGTTGTCGGTCTTTAGTGGAGTGCCCGACAGTTAGCGAATTGTGGATCTCGTGACTAAAGAGTTTAGTTAGTTATTCACGTACCGTTGGAGCTTCAAGCTACAGGTCCATAAGGTCCCCTTAGTAGCTCAATGGGTTCAAGTTGAGAATCAGATTTTGGGGTTAGTTTGAAGTGTTCAAATTAACAAGAAGAAATTCAATTAGATGTAATATAATTTGTATGATGTATGAGATACATTATTGGGAGGAATTAATGTAAATATGATTTACATTAAGTACCATAAAATAGAAAAAGAACTATGGTTTATATGTTTCATGCGATGAAATATTAACTATAGGTTATAAATATAATATGATAAGTTGGTTATCATATTTAATTGTAATATATTAATTATATGATAATTAATGCTTTTTCTCTAATAACCGATTGAGTGCAAGGTTATTGGAAGTTTATGGTAACCATGAGATAAAAGAAAAATTATTTTCCTAAATTTAATAGTTGATCCATTTGGAAATTAGTCACGGAAATAAGCTATCAAGTAAAAGTGTTTCACTAAGCGATAACATTGAGAGACTCACGATTAGCTAAGCGATCGCTTAGAGTTGATTATACATAGTCATTCAGCTGATCATTGCTTCACGATCGAGTGGCTATGTCTATATGATAAGCTGTCGTTTACTAAATGATCGAGAACATCATTTATGCAATGGATTGTGTTTTTATCTCCCACTTGCTCGATCGTCTACTCGATCGTAGTTATCCAATCTCTTCCTCAAGCCAAGATCATACAGAGTCCACAACTTCTGGATTCTCACACCGAAAATACCAAGGTAACCATTGTGGTGGTGTCCTTACTCTGTTCGTGGATCGAGTTGGACTCGATTGGGTTCGAGGAGCTGTTGGTCGTTCGTTGTTTTCGTGGTCGTGTTGTTGGAATTTTTGTTCGTTGTGTCTGAGTGTTATTGTTGTTGGACACATTGGAGACTGATTGAGGGATTCTTGAAGAATGGTTCTTCAAAGGTATGCATCTTCTATCCCTTATAACATGCTGTAATTTCTGTATATGTGTGACCTGTTAGTTTCTGTTTAATGACTGTAATTGTTTATGTTCAATTTGAATGGAATTCGAAATGATCCCTTCCGCTGCTCATGAAAATCCTCATGTTTTATTTCCTTCATTCTTTTTACTACACAATCGAGTATCAAGTCTATACGATAGATATCCTTCTTCATTTGCATACTCGATCGTCTACTCGATCACATTGCCTCCATTCCTCTATCCAAAGTCATAAAGAGCCCATAACTCCTGGATTCTCACACCAAGAATACCAAGGTAAATTTTTTGGTGGTGTTCAGTTCTGTTCGAGGGTCAAAGATTAAGTTGTACTCGATTGTGATCAAGGTTCTTCCAGTTGTCTATTGAAATCGAGTTCTGATCGTTGCATTCGAGTTCGTGCTGTTGGACGCATTGCTGAACGATCAAGGGATACTTGAAGAAAGGGTTCTTCAAAGGTATTGCATACTCGATCCCTTGTTTGTTCTTTAAAAAGCATGTTGTAATTTTATCTTTATGCATAATCTCTTTTGTTAGACTGTAATTGTTTGTGTTCTTTCTCAATGGAGTTTGGAATGATCCGCTTCCACTCACTGGTTCTCTAGATTAAATGATCCGCTTAGTTACCGGCTATACGATCGCAAAATAAAAGCACGGTAAATCATTTACCTCTTCGTGTGTTAAGTGATCGTCTAGACGATCAGGCTTCGCAGCCTCGTTTTTGTCTAAGCGATCGTTTAGCTTTTTGTGTTATCGTCTAATGTGCGCTAACGAATCGTTTACCTGAGGCCTTTACTAAACGATGAAGCTTCACCTAGCAGTTTAAGACCCGGTTTGCTTGTGAACCGGTTTGCTCGATGGAAAATGTAATAGATAGAATTTTTCATTCTGGTTTTTTAAAGGTTCATCCCGGTCCATTAATCTTTGGTTTAATACATGAGATGTATGTTTATTTTATATGTCATATGGTATGCACATATAGAAAAATCCCACCTTAGGTTATGCATTGGTCATGAATCATCTCTTTATTATAAATGTTATAATTTAGAGAAGCATGATTTAAATTACGTAAGAGCATACTCATGCATCATATAATATAAGAGTTATATTTATGCATGCATAAAAAGCATTGACATGCATCATCTTTATATTATAATTGTTATAGTATAAGGGTGTATGTAAAGCATGATTGCTTGGTTATTACATGTATATAAAGGTTAAAGAGAAATTAGAACTAAAAGCAATAAGAAAGACATGCATGCTCACTTAGGTTTAATTCATGGTTTTAAAATGTTTAAAACTTTGATGACATAGACCTAAGATCACGGTTCTAATATGATTAGTAACCTTTAGATTTTAATCTTTTAATCAGTTTAATAGGATTAAATTGACTAATAAAAGGTTAAAGTGCAACAAATCTATCTATAAGGGACCTTTTTTCTAAGGCGGGTTCTATCTAGGCTGGGTTTTTTAAGTTGACAGAAACATAACACCCCTACTTGGGAACCTACTTGGAAAGGTGAATTAGATAAATTTGATGTATGCATGCAAATTAAGGACAGTCCATTAAAGTGTTTAAATGTGACTGCTTGAATTTATTCATATTTCATAGACAAAAGTTGTTTATGAGCGGACTTAAAAAGATGACTTAGACTAAAATCAGTAGTCGGATTGTCTAGGTTAATGAACCTCTAGGTAGAACATTCAGTGGAAAGTACTTGGGGCATATGATGCTTCATTTAAACCTTTCACGTTTCTTCTATATAGTCCACACCGTGAGATCTACCCTCAGCCTCGTGGCACCCTGGGAGTGTCCCCCTAAAGGATGGTGCTCGGGTAGTTCAATATCAAGGTGGATGGAGAGAATGTTCATAGTAAGTAGGAGTAGGAAGTGCGACAACATATTCCATGGTTTCCCTCGTTGGATTGAATAAAGTTTCTGCACATCGCCTCAAGGCACCCTGAGAATATCCACCTATAGAATGGCAGTTTTGTGCGTTTCTTTATTTGATCTCCTAAAAGAGGATAAGGTTACTTAGTCTCTTGTTCTAATATGCTTCTTCCCTATGGTGGGCTCATTAGGGCGAGACTCTAGCGCCAAAAGCGAGGGGTCACACTTACGCGAAATTTTTAAAGGTCAACAGTTCTGGACCAAATTAATGGTGGTTGTTAGGTTCAGTTCTAAGAGATGGTTCTGCCTGATGGTTGGGAATGTCTCATCCCAGTGAAGGGGCATCTAATCACCCCACCAGTGACGTTTGTCCTGCCTCACTGGGGCATCATTGCAAAATAGAAGTCTTAAACACTTAGGGTACTTGGAAACTATTTTGCTAAAATTAATTGGTTAAAATGTGGTTTAGCAAAATCTTATAAGTTTGTTCAGTTTTCAGCAACAAGTTTTAAAAATGGCTACAACCACTTTAGCTTTGCTTAGCGCCGAAAAACTTACTGGTGACAATTTTTCAACATGGAAAAATATGATCACGACTATTCTAATCATAAAGGATCTCATGTTTGCTCTTATGGAGGTCTGTCCTCTTATTCCAGCTCCTAATGTCGCTCGAAATGTTCGGGAGGCATACAAGCAATGGACACAGACAAATGAGAAGGCCTGAGCTTATATCTTGGCAAGTCTTAATGACGTGTTGGCCAAGAAGCATAAGCCCATAGTCTCAGTGCGTGAGATCATGGAGTCCTTGTGGGGGATGTTCGGACAACCGTCTGAACAGCTCAAGCACAAGACTCTTAAGTATATATTTAACTCTAAAATGGAGGAATGCACCTCCGTTCGTGAACATGTGCTTAACATGATGATCCACTTCAATGTGGCGGAGTTGAATGGGTCTACGATCGATGAAGGCAGTCAGGTTAGCATAATCCTGCATTCTTTGCTGGAGTGCTTTATGCACTTTGTTAGTAATGTAATTCTTAATAAAGTGAAATACACCCTTACAACTCTCCTCAACGAGTTGTAGACATACAATCTTTACTAAAAAGTAAGGAGAGGAAGAGGGCTGGGCCAAATGTTGCTTCATCCTCTAGGACGTTCCATCGAGGTTCAACCTTAGGAATGAAGTCTGCACCTTCTACTTCTAACTTTGCAAAGGGAAAGAAGAAGAAGGGTGGTAAAGGGAAACGGAAGACGCCTGTTAACTCGCCACCTGTTACCCCAAGAAGGCATCTGTCGCCGTTGAAAAGGAAAAATGTTTCCATTGCAATCAGAACGGACATTAGAAGAGAAATTGTCCTCACTGGATGAAGGAAAGGAAGGCTGCCAAAGCAGATAAAGGTAAATATGATTTACTTGTACTAGAAACATGTTTAGTGGAGAATGATGATTCTGCCTTGATAATTGTCTCGGGTGCCACTAATCATGTTTGTTCTTCTTTTTAGGGAATTAGATCCTGACGACAGCTGGAGGCTAGTGAGATGACAATGCGAGTAGGCACCGGGCACGTCGTCTCAGCTGTGGCAGTAGGAGGGATCAAGTTATCTTTACAAAATAGGTTTCTGTTTTAAACAATATATATGTTTTTTCTGAACTTAAGAGGAACCTTATATCTATAAAGTGCCTATTGCAATATAAATATACGCTTTCTTTTAATGTGGATAAAGTGTTTATTCATAAAAATGGTGTTAATATTTGTACAACTTATCTAGAAAGTAACTTGTATGTGTTAAGACCATTAGCCTTAAGTTCCCTCCATAACACTGAGTTGTTTAAAACTGTTGTAACTTAATCTAAACATCAATGAATTTCTCCAAAAGAAAATGTCCAACTTTGGCACCTTCAATTAGGGCACATTAATCTCAATAGGATTGAGAGATTGGTAAAGAATGACTTTCTAAATGAGTTAGAAGAAAATTCTTTACCGGTGTGCGAATCTTGCCTTGAGGGTAAGATGACTAAAAGATCTTTTACTCGAAAAGGTTATCGAGCCAAAGTGCCTCTTGAGTTAGTACATTCTGACCTTTGTGGTCCTATGAATGTGCGAGCCCGAGGAGGCTATGAGTATTTTATTAGTTTTACTGATGATTACTCTAGGTATGGGCATGTTTATCTTATGCAACGGAAGTTTGAATCCTTCGAAAAGTTCAAAGAATTCAAGGCGAAAGTTGAAAATACATTGGATAGACGGATTAAAACACTTTGATCGGATCGAGATGGAGAGTTTTTGGACTCGGCATTCCAAAACTATTTGATAGAACATGGAATTGTTTCCCAACTCTCAGTACCAGATACACCTCAGTAGAATAGTGTAGCAGAGAGGAGAAATAGACCCTTGTTGGACATGGTTCATTCGATGATGAGTTATGTTTCCTTACCGAACTCGTTTTGGGGTTTCGCAGTAGAGACTGCGATTTACATACTCAACTGTGTTCCTTCCAAAAGTGTTGCAAGAACACCTCTGGTGTTGTGGAACGGGCGTAGAGCTAGTTCACTTCCACATTTGGGGTTGCCCGGCACATGTGCTTGAGGAAAATCTCAAGAAGTTAGAACCACGCTCGAGGTTATGCCTCTTTGTAGGCTACCCCAAAGGTACACGAGGGGGTTATTTTTATGATCCATCAGAAAATAGGGTGTTTGTTTCTACGAACGCTACTTTTTGGGAGGAGGATCATATTAGGGAGCACAGTCCACGTAGTAATGTCGTGTTGTGTGAGCTTTCGTATGAAACTACTAAAACTTCAACAAGAGTTGTTGAAGAGCCTACTTCATCAATAAGAGTTGTTGATGGTAGTTTATCTAGTAAGTTGGTTCCATCTCAAGAGTTGAGGGAACCTCGACGCAGTGGGAGGGTTGTAAACCCGCCCGTTCACTATCTGGGTTTCTCAGAAATCCTTGCTATGGTAGTAGATGGCGACGTTGAGGATCCGTTGTCTTATCAAAAGGCAATGAAGGATGTAGACCAAAATGGATGGGTCAAGGCCATAGATCTCGAGATGGAGTCGATGTACTTCAACTCAGTATGGGATCTTGTAGATCAGCCTAATGGGGTAAGACCTATAGGTTGTAAATGGATCTACAAGTGCAAACGGGGTGCTGATGGGAAGGTGCAAATCTTCAAGGCTCGACTTGTGGCAAAGGGTTATACCCAGATAAAGGGAGTCGACTATGAGGAGAGTTTCTCGCCTGTTGCCATGTTAAAGTCGATCTGCATTCTCCTGTCCATTGCAGCTTATTATAATTATGAGATCTGGCAAATGGACGTCAAGACAACCTTTCTAAATGGAAATCTTGAGGAGACCATTTGCATAGTACAACCTGAGGGATTCATAGCCCAAGGTCAAGAGCAAAAAGTTTGCAAACTGAATCGGCCCATTTATGGACTGAAATAGGCATCTCAATCTTGGAACATATGGTTTAATACTGCGATCAAGTCGTATGGCTTTGACCAGAACGTTGATGAACCTTGTGCCTACAAGAAGATCGTTAACACATCAGTAGTTTTCTTAGTGTTGTATGTAGACGATATACTACTCATTGGGAATGATGTAGGTCTATTAACTATAGTTAAGAACTAACTAGCGACCCAATTCCAAATGAAAGATTTGTGAGAGGCTCAATTTCTTCTGAGTATACAGATTTTTCGGGATCATAAGAACAAAGTTCTAACACTGTCTTAGGTATCGTATATTGACAAGATGTTACTCAAGTACACGATGTAGGACACCAAGATGGGCCTACTGCCGTTCAGGCATGGAGTCACTCTGTCTAAGGACATGTGTCCTAAGACGCCTCAAGAGGTTAAGAAAATGAGATGGGTCCCATATGCATCTGTCGTTGGCAGATTGATGTACGCGATGCTTTATACTCGACCAGACATCTACTACATTGTGAGCATAGTTAGTAGGTATCAGTCTAACCCAGGCCAGGGTCATTGAACCGCAGTGAAGAGCATCCTCAAATATCTTCGAAGAACGAGAGACTACATGCTTGTGTATGGATCTAGGGATTTGATCCTTATCAAATACACGGATTTTGACTTTCAAACTAATAGGGACTCTCGCAAGTCCACGTCAGGGTCAATCTTTACTCTTAATGAAGGAGATGTAGTGTAGCGAAGCACTGAGCAGGGGTGTATCATCGATTCTATTATGGAGGCGGAGTACGTAGTAGCTTGTGAAGCTGCTAAGGAGGCCGTCTGGCTCAGGAAGTTCTTGACAGAACTAGAAGTTATTCCAGATATGCCTAGGCCAATCACTCTCTATTGTGATAATAGTGGGGTTGTGGCAAACTCCAAGGAGCCTAGGAGTCATAGGTGCGGCAAACTCATAGAGCGGAAGTATCAGCTAATCTACGAGATAGCATCAAGGGGACGTGATTGTCAAAAGATTGCTTCAGAGCACAATGTTCAGACTCGTTTATGAAGGCTCTCACGACTACAGTGTTTGATGGTCACCTTCAGAGCATGGGTCTACAGGACCACCTGTGGCTGGACTAGGGCAAGTAGAAGATTTTCTTATAATGGCTTTTATGCCCTAGTTTATTTTTTCGTACTTGTTTATGTATACCCCACTTCACTTTAGACAAGTGGGAGATTATTGGGGTTGATGCTTTAAAGTCTCGTGTTCGTAGTTTGTAAACAGTTTGTACGAATGCTTGTGATGTATAATATATGGTGACATACAAGTGGATCATGTCTTGAGTGATAACCAAAATGGTCTGTAGTATATGGATATAGAAGGGAAACCTTATCCTGGTAACGCTATGGATGCGGCCCAATTTGGGGAATAGTTACAATGTTTGTGACTTGTCACAGATGGTCTGATCCTGATCATTCGTGTAGGGGACATGCAAGTAGGGGCATCCTATACAAAGAGTTTTGTATAGGACTGACTACGAAGTGTTAACATCTCATTATATAACACCATTCATGACATAGACTTCACTTCATTAGGATGACCATAGGTAACATGACCTCAATTCTGAATGAGTTGGGAACTCCTGCCATTGAGGGCGATCCTTTAATTTGAATGGGTGCGAATGGCTAGGTCGCTGACTCAAACCTACCACTTTGGGGATTCGTCTGATTTGGGAGCTGGGAGCTGAGCTACACAAGATGGAATTCACTCCTTCCCCGATATATGATGAGTTATGCTCATTTTCCAGTCTCATTTTGGGGATATGCACTAGAGACTGCAGTTTACATTTTGAACAATGTTCCCTAAAGAGTGTTTCTAGAACACCTTTTGAGTTATGGAGAGGCTGTAAAGGTAGTTTATGCCACTTCAGGATCTAGGGATGTCCAACCCACGTGCTTGTGGCTAACCCCAAAATATTGGAACCTTGTTCGAAAGTATGCCTATTTATAAGTTACCCTAAAGGAGGGGTGAATATTTCTATGATGTAAGTGAGAATAAAGTGATTATATCGACAAATGCTATCTTCTTGGAAGAAGACCACATAAGGGATCATGAGCCATGATGTAAGCTTGTTTTAAATGAGATTTCTAATGAGACTACTGAGACTTCAACAAGAGTTGTTGATGTTAGCGCATCTAGTCAATCATCTCAAGAGTTGAGACTGCCTCGATGTAGTGGTAGGGTTGTGAACCCACCTATACGCTACATGGTTTAACAGAAGCCCAAAACATCATATCTGATGATGAAGTTGAGGATCCGTTGTCTTATAAGCAAGCAATGGAAGATGTTGACAAAGATGAATGGATTAAAGCTATGAATCAGGAAATGGAGTCTATATACTTCAATTCTGTTTGGGAGCTTATGGATCAACCTGATGGGGTAAAACCTATAGGTTGTAAATGGATCTACAAGAAGAAAAGAGGTGTAGATAAAAAGGTATAGACCTTTAAGGCTAGGCTTGTGGCAAAGGGTTATATCCAGGTTGAGGGAATGGACTATGAAGAAACTTTCTCATCTGTTGTCATGTTAAAGTCTACCCGGATTCTCATGTCCATAGCCACATTTTATGATTATGAGGTATGGAAAATGGACGTCAAGACTGCTTTTTTGAATGGTAATATTGAGAAGACCATCTACATGGCTCAACCAGACGGATTCATTGACCAAGATCAAGAGCAAAAGGTTTGCAAGCTTAATAGGTTCATTTATGGACTGAAACTAGCATCTAGATCTTAGAATATAAGATTTGATAGTGCGATCAAATCATATGACTTTGATCAGAATGTTGATGAGCCTTGTGTTTACAAGAAAATCATCAATAGTTCAGTAGCTTTCCTAGTGCTATATCTGGATTATATCCTACTAATTGGGAATGATATAGGTTTTTTGACTGACGTTAAGTAATGGCTAGCCGCACAATTCCAAATGAAAGATTTGGGAGAAGCGCAGTTTTTTCTAGAAATCTAGATCATAAGGGATCGTAAGAACAAAAGGTTGGCCTTATCTCAGGCATCATACATTGACTAAATGTTATTAAGTACTCGATGCAAAATTCCAAGAAGAGTTTGTTCCTTTCAGGCATGCTATTGTTTTGTCTAAAGAACAGTGTCCTAAGACACCTCTAGAGATTAAGAAGATGAGACGGGTTCCCTATGCATCAGCTGTTGGTAGCCTTATATATGCAATGTTATGTACTAGACTTGACATTTGCTATGCAGTAGGGATTGTCAATCGATATCCGTCCAATCCAGGATTAGATCACTTGAAGGCGGTCAAAACGATCCTCAAGTATCTTTAGAGAACGAGGGACTATATGCTCGTATATGAAGATAAGGATTTGATCCTTACAGGATACACAGACTCTGACTTTCAGACTGATAGAGATTTTTGGAAATCGACCTCAGGGTCAATGTTCACTCTGAATGGAGGAGTTGTAGTATGGCGAAGCATTAAGCAAGGATACAGCGTAGACTCCACTATAGAAGCAAAATACGTAGTTGCTTGTGAAGCTGCTAAAGAGACTATTTGGCTTAGGAAGTTCCTTACTAATTTGGAAGTTGTTCCAAATATGTCTTTGTCAACACACTTTATTGTGATAACAACGGAGCTGTGAAAAATTCTAAAGAACCTCGGAGTCACCAAAGAGGCAAGCACATAGAACGGAAGTATCATTTGATACGGGAGATTGTCCATCGCAGTAATGTGATTGTCATGAAGATCGCACTAGAGCACAACATTGCTGATCCGTTTACAAAGGCTCTCACAGCTAAAGTGTTTAAAGGTCATCTGGAGAGTCTGAGTCTATGGGATATGCGACATCTTGTCTAGGGCAAGTAGAAGATGTTAATAGGGTATAGAGTATGGCCTAGTTTATTGTATTTTGTACTGTTTTTTATTGTACATTAGTCTCCTGAGGCTTTAGGACAAGTGGGTGATTGTTAGGATTGATGTCCTAAATCTCCTGGTAGTCTCGTAGTTTCTAAACATTCTGTAAATATATTTATATTAATAAAATAATTGTTAATTTATAAGCATTTACTCAATCCAATAAACTAAGATCTGTTGTTATTTTATGTAACTTAAGCATGTATGTGGAGACATACAAGTGAATCATGCCTTAAGTAATAACCTAAAGGGTCTGTAGTAGATGGATAAAGAAGGGATACCTTATTGAAGAATCTCTTACCGAAGAGTTCCATGAGTGCGTTTGGATCGTTCCGATCTTACAGTGATCGAAATACAACAATATACATTCAAACGCACAGTTATGCAAACATACAGTAATTATCGGCATGCTCTGAACAAGATATAATAAGGGAGAGAGTGTCATACCAGTTGAAAACAATATTCAATCTTTGGAACTCAACGCAATGGAACCCTCCACCCGATCAACCAATGTCCAACAGCAGTGTGGACTATAGCAGCACGAACAACCGCACGATCACGAATGCCGCGAGGACGACACCATCAAAAAAGAGTCCCGGGTATTCTTGGAGTGAAAACCCAAAGCGTGGTCTTTGGTGAATTTGGTAGAGGAAGGAGGAAGCATAGATCGTGTAGGCGATAAGCAGGTGGGAGGGAAAAAGGCGCTATCGCATAGCACGATGCTTATCGTTTATGAGACACTACACGATCGTGTAGGTTTTACTGAACAATCGTTTAGAAAATGGTATACAGTTGTTTAGCAAACACGACCTGTCTCTTATACACATCTAGATGTGTATAAGAGACAGGCACGATGCTTATCGTTTATGAGACACTACACGATCGTGTAGGTTTTACTGAACAATCGTTTAGAAAATGGTATACAGTTGTTTAGCAAACTCGGCACACACTACGATCGTTTAGAGAGGCCATGTGATCGTGTAGGAACTAGTGTGCGATTGTTTAGGCGCGAGGTGGACGATCGTTTAGGCGGAGAGTGAGTATAGTATAGGCTCTCAAAATTCTTAATCGATCGATTAACTTTCACCAGCACGCTCTATTTTTCTTCTTGGATGACTTCGACGAAATGAAAACCATTTTTATTTTAATTCATCAGTTATAATAACCGACGCTGCCCCAATAACCCAAATCCAAACGTGATTTTTAGGTTAATTATCATATAATTAACCAACTAAAATATTAATAAATATAATCATATTACATTTTTAACCTATAGTTTGATATCATATATCTACTATAGTATTTTCTCCCCTACTTGATATAAATCATATTTATACCTAATTTCCTCCAAAATAATGTATCTCATACATTTAGCCAATTATATCATATATAATTAACCAGTCCAATTATATCATATATAATCGAACTTCCTCTTGTCAATTTGAACATTTCAAATTTACCCAAACACTAGTTCTCGACTTTATCCAAGCTACCCATGAGACCTAATGGACTTGTGGCTTGAAGCTTTAACGGTTCGTGAATAGCTGACTAAACTCTTTAGCCACGTGATCCACCATCCGTTAACTGTCAGACATTCCACTAAAGACCAACAGCTGAACTCTTCTTACCACAGATATCTTTCTGTGCCCATCGGATATAACTAATCATGAGTACGATGACCCTTCACAAATGCTCGTAAGTACAACTAGGCCAATTTATCATTTTTCCCCTGTAGTTACATCTCAATCCTTAAGTACCACTGATTCCTCTAATGAACAATACAACATAGTCCAACTATGTGTGAACACCTCTCGGGCCAAGAGAAGATGTATGGCGCCACATATGACATGAGAAGTGAGGACGTCCTATGCAATGAATGTGCATAAGATCAAACCAAGAAATAAGTCACTCTTACTTTATAACGTTGTTTATTATTTAAGACTCACTATTTCGCTAAGATGACCTAGGTAACTCGATCTTAATTCTTAGCTAACTGTGAACTCTTGTTTATTTGGGATTATACTTAGATTTTCATAGGTGAGGGTTGGCTAAAAAATGCTGGCTCAATAAGCCTCCCATTTCAAAGGTAAGACTGGGTAGATAGTTGGGGATATAGGATGCAGGATGGAATTCACGCCTACTTGATCTAGGGATAGGAGAAAGGTTATTCTCTTAAGTGTTGAATCCAGGTCTTGCCCTAACCTCTCATTGGCTCGAGAGGGATCTAGTTTAGTGATTGGATCACAAACCGATTGTTCGTTAGAGGATTAATGGAACTTAAGGAACAAGATGTAATTTCAGAGGTAAAGCATTTGACCCAGCCGTTATTACGAACAACTTGTGAAGGGTCGACTTATTGAATATGGTTAAATCAAGTGGACACATATATTTCTATTGTGACGAGGGTGCAACTATCGAGCTATAGTGTTGTGACTCGGTAGTTAACGAATATTGATTAAATCGGTCTAAAGAATTTTAGCCAATTAATCTCAAATTGTTGGAGCTCATGATCTGTAAGTCTATAAGGTCTCTCTACTAGCTCGTAAAACATGAATACCTTGAATTAGTAAATTGAGTGAATTTAAAATGAGTTCAATTTGAAGTGTTCAAATTTAATTTCAATTTGAAATATTTAAAATTGATTTTAAGGTTTCAATTTGAAGTGTACAAATTGCAAATTAGGATTTAAATTTGAATTGTTCAAATTTAAATTAGGGTTTGCATAATTATATACAATATAACTAAACGTTTAAGTTATCGAAATCAAACGAAATTGGAGAGTTTAAAATATTTAAATATTGATTACTTGAATAGGATTCATGTATAAATTAGGTGTTTGATTAATTTAACATTTTATATTAAATTATTATTTAATTAATTAAAAATAAAATTAATTTTTCAATTTTCAAATCAATTTTAGAAATTGATTTAATTTTGAATTAAATCAAAAGGAAATTAAAAATGAAAATTTGTGATAGTAGAAAAATCCACATTAGGAGGTGAATTAATTTCC
Organism: Benincasa hispida; assembly: GCF_009727055.1. Taxonomy (NCBI): domain Eukaryota; kingdom Viridiplantae; phylum Streptophyta; class Magnoliopsida; order Cucurbitales; family Cucurbitaceae; genus Benincasa; species Benincasa hispida. The sequence goes on along the minus strand of NC_052353.1, from coordinate 14,525,275 downwards.
ATAGCAACACCTAGACCACTTCCAAGGTCAAATTGAGGAGTCTATCAGCATTAGAGCTAATGAGTTGCATGTATTAGATACATCAAACATCTTAATTTTGATATGAGAAAGCAGAGACGGCTAGACAAAAAAGGTTTTTGTTGCAGAAATTTAATTTCTGATTTTTCTCTAAAAAACTCTCACCAATTCCCTTCACTTTTCACTTCAATCTTGAGTTCCACCACTCAAATTCAAGGCTGAAAATAGTAGAGAAGATCTATTGGTGGTTCACTATAGATTTGGAGCTAAAATTTCGTGAAGAGTAGCTTGGATTGGAGGAAATCTTCAAAGATATGTTGGTTTTGAAACCCTCCTATGTAAAATATGGTTTTGCATGCTTTTAGAACTCAAATTAAATGTCATTAGAGTGCTTATAGATTCTGATTGCTTCTGTTGATGATTCTTCATCCTATCACCTTAGGCACATGTAGCTTTCGTTTTGACATTTTTTTTGTATCTCACCATTTTTCCATCAGAAGTGTGAGTTCCTTGACGAGTACTCACCATTAGAGGAGGCTTCGTATGAAAAGAAAGCACAGAAATTTTGTAAAGTGACATTGAGCAAAGAACAAACCAACGACACAATGAGGAGAGCTACCACAATTAAATTGCCAACAATTCAAATTAAAAAAAATAATTTAAAAATAAAATATAGTTAACTTCCTTGAACTCCTAAGAACCGTAATTAAGGCGGTTATTTGCATCAATAACTTCATGGGCTTGCACGCTTGATGGGCCGAGATCCTCATCTGAAGAGCTCACGAATTTAATTGTTATGCCTTCACAACATAAAGACCCAAAGTTGTCCTCAGAGTTTCAAAACGATCAATATCTAACGTTTTAGTAAAAATATCTACTAATTGATTTTTAGTGTTTATATGCTCCAATTTGATCTACTTACTTTCCACAAGATCATGATTAAAGTGGTATCTGATGTCAATATGTTTAGTACGATTGTGTTGAACTGGATTTTTGGTTATATTAATCGCACTTATGTTGTCACATTAAAGAGTCATGGCATCTTGTGAGGCATCATACTCCAGTAACATTTGCTTCATCTAGATCAATTGAATACAACTACTCCTGACTACAATGTATTCAACTTCAGTCGTCAAAAGGGAAAACACAATTTTGTTTCTTGTTGAACCATGAAATCAAGTTGTTGCCCAAGAAGAAACAACTTCAAGAAGTACTCTTTCTATCCTCTAAGTTGTCTACCCAATCAGCATCATAGTAGCCAACTAATGAGCTACTTAAACGTATACAATAAAACATATTAGCTTGTGCCATTTATGTACTTGATTATCTTTTTTACACTGAGCAAATGACTGTTTTTAGGGCAAGATTGATATTTAGCACACACACCTACAGCAAAAGCAATGTCTGGCCTGCTAGCTGTTAAATAGAGCAAGCTCCCAATGATGTTACTGTATAGGCTCTCATCGACTTGAGTTTCAACTGAGTCTTTTAACATTTTCACAAGAGTTGGAGCTGGAGTTCTTTTGACACTAGAACATTCCAAGTCAAACTTTTTAGCTAGACTTTTGGCATACTTGCTTTGAGAGATAAAGATTCACTAATTCAGTTGTTTTATCTGAAATCTCGAAAAATAGGACAGTTCTTCTACCATGCTCATCTCAAATTCTTCCTGCATTTATCTTACAAAGAGTTTGACCTATCGTCAACATAAATTTGAACAATCACAAAATTTTCATGATCCTTTTTCATAAATAAAATCTTATCAATTCCTCTTCGGTATAGGAAAATGCCAGACAAAATATTACAGTCGAATATTTTCAGATGAGGAAAATATTCTACAGGAACATACACTGATGTCACAGACAAATGTTAAGACTTTATATAAGTTACTGCAGAAACCACAATCTTAGAAAAATATAAAGCTAACCAAATAAATCTCTAACACATATAATTAAACCATCTCACATTCCCATGTAAATTTATAAATAGGATCTTTAAATCGAAACTTCTCTACTCTCACATAAATTAAATTAGTTTATGCTTACACGTAAATGCCATCAATAAGCTATATAAAAGAAAATATACAACGTTAATTATCATTTTATTATTGGATATAATTTTTTTTTTAATTTCAAAACTTTTTCTAACCTCCTCCTTTCCTACAATTATAAAAGAGTTTTCTTCTACTCATTAATTTCCACATCAACAATTTATGAATTTTTTTCTTCATTTTTATACTTTTATTTCTTTGTTTTTTATTTTATCTTTTGGGTTAACTTCTTAATTAATTAAGTACATAACTAACAATTTCAATTTTCAATGAAATAGTTGTTTAAACAATCTTCAAATTTGTGATAGGTAAATCAATATATACAACTATTAGTTTCCTCCATAACTGTTACTTTTCTTAAATATTTTTTATAAAACTTTATTTTTAAAATAAAAAACCACGTGCAATGCACGTGAAGAAAATTTGTATCTCTATCTTTATCTTTATATACATAAGTACGAATGTGAGAAGAAATTTTTTTGGACATTACCCTCACATATTTTTAAAATACCTAACTTAACCTCTACACATATTATGAAATGTCAAATGATTTAGACTTCCAAGAGTTTTTGTAACCATCTCTACTTCTAATACTATAAAAAGCTCTCCACAATTTTTTTTACAAAAAGAAAAAAAAATTGTGTTTTTCGATATATACTCTTATTTGTGTTATTTTTTTTCAAAAAATTGCTAGATTTAGTGTGTGTTTGTGCTCACTAACATAACATAAGATCTATACATTGTTTTATGATTTTTTTTTTTAAATTCTTATTCCTTTCTCTCTTTTTATTCAAATGAATGGAATACGTACTAGAATTTTTTGGTACTTTTAACTATATTGACAATAAATTCTTTATCGGAATGCATACCAAAATCCTTAGGCACGTTGATGCTTGGACAATAGCCACCAATCGTGATAACTTTGTTTATAACAAATGATGTCCTATCAAAATGATGACTGAGGAAGTGTTGATTGTATTATTCTTTTCCGTTTACACTTGTTTTATAAAGTTTAGTTTTCAATTTTATTTTATTTTGTTTAATTTTATATTTTTAAAGTTTACTTTTTATCTTCAAGAAAAACGTGAAAATGAAAAGTTTAGTAAACAGAATAAAAGAAAACAATATACAATATTTTAGAAAATAGACATATATAAAAATTTATGAAAATATATTAAAATAAAGTCATAAAATTCAAAAGTACCATGTATGCAAATAGTTTTTAAGTTGCCAAATATCATTAATTTTAATATCACAAGAAAAAAATCCATTTTCTTTTTTTCGTAAAAGAAACTATACATACATACACACATATATAATATCCAATAATAAAAAACAATTAAATTGAGAAATTGAGAGTAAAAAAAAAAACTTAAAAGAGAATATCAATATTAATATATTGTCTCTATTTATTTTTTAATTTAAATATACCTAGAAATGTACTTTCTTTGAATATATACCATCAAATGTATTGATAAAATTTAAACTAATATTGTTTGTGCATGTATACATAATTTCAAAAGTTCAAATTTTTTTAAGAAATATCCTTAAAGAAGTTAAAACCGACGATTTAGATACATTTATAAATTTGAATATAAAAAAATCTCAAATTATTCTAAAAAATAAATGTCATATTATGTCTTGATCATCTTTAATAATGATTTTTATTTTATAGAAAAGTTAGAATATAGAAAAATTTTTGCAATTCGTTTATAAAACCTCAATATAAAATTTATGTATCACTTTCAATTATGAAAGGTAAATAACTTTGCAAATTTCTTCTATTACTACAAACACGATAAAGAGTTATCTATATATTTCTTTTTCTAAAAAAAAAATGTATGTCCTACTTTTAAATTTTCTTTTCTACCTCAAATTTCTTCGTTTCAAATTCTAACCTAATAAGTCTAACCTATTAAGTATAAAGAGTTGTGTTTAGAAAAAAAAAAAAAAGAGAAAAGAAAAGAAAACATATTATCCTAGTCTAGTTTTCTTTTAAAAAAAATAAAAATGAAACCTTTATAAGGGGGCGGTGCAGTTGGGTGGTGGAGCCGGCGACCGGCTGCCGGAGAAACGGAAACGGAACAAAGGAAATAGAAATGAGAGTTTTCATGAAAAATAAACGAAGAAAAAAAAGCCTATGAGAGCAATAAGGTAATTTCACTAGCAGTTCATATGTCTATGTTTAAAATGATGAACTAATTTAAAATGATGATCCATGTAGTTGGTGGAGGTGGTTGTCGGAGTTGACAATTGACAATTGACAATGGTAGTCAGAGGTGGTCGTAATTGACTACCAGAGATGGTGGCCAAAGTGGCAACAAGAGATCAATGATGATGAAGGTTGAATGCAATGTTGGTAGGATGTGTATGCTTAATTTGTATCTTCCAAAAAACTTTAATCTTCAGTGTGATTCAATTTTAGGAGGTAGGAAGTCTTTTGATTGTTGAGAGATCTCTTTATCCTATCTAGATCTTAAAATTTCTAAACCCTTCAAATGAAAAAGAATTCTTCTATTTATAGAATTCTAAGATGGGCTTTGTGAGCTTGGGTTTAATTGGTCTATGGATTTGGTCCTTGGACCCTACTAATTGGATTTTGGCTAATTAAGCCTATTTTTGGCTCAATTAAACTTTAGCCTAAATAATAATATCAAATTAAACTAAATTATTTTACTGAATCCAACAGTCATGACTAATACATATGACATCATTAGAAGTTGCCAACTTATGACTTCAATTTCAATTTAGGACACAGTCAATTTTTTAATTATTCCCGTGTTCAATCATTTGTAATTTCATTATTAATTTGAAAAATGAAGTGGTAATTTGTGTGGTCCATTTTTTTTTCATTCAATATATAGGATTATCACAATTTTTTTTAAATAGAAAAAAAATCAGGTTTAAATTAAAGTTTAAAATTAAGAAGATGATCAAATCATTCCATAAAAACTTTTCTTAACTAATAGAGAATTATCATGAAATTTTAGAAAAGATATATTTGATTTAAATTAAATTTAAATTTAGGAGAAAAATCAAAGGGTCCAAATAAAAATAAAAAAGCTTAAATATGATTTAATATGATTATGTCCATAATCTAAATTAACCTTAAATCACTACAACAATTTTGGGCTTCAATGTCAATTGAAAATAGTTATCTCGGATGTATAATGTCGGTTTAAAAAAAATAGATCTTTAATGTGGGTTTTAAACCGACATTGAAGATGGCCTACAATATCGATTTAAAACCGACATTAAAGGCCTCTCCTTTTTCTTTAACTTTATTAAAAATCCATTTCCTCTTCTCTCAGGTCCTTTCACTTCACTTTACTTACATAACCCTCTCTACCGGTGCTCTCTTCACTTTACCAAAGATAACCCTCTCCTTTCTCAGCTGGTCGATTACCTTCAGTACTGGGTTGTTGTCATCGATGCTTTCAACTTAGTCATTCACATCAGTTTGTGGGTTGTCGTCACCGGTGTTTGTGGGTTTTCGGTTGGCATGTGGGTGTTCCCGTGGGTTGTCGTCACCGGTTTTCCTTAGATCTCCATCGTCGTGGGCTTCTTCTAGTGGTGGGTCATCGTCGTGGGTGTTCTCCGGTCGTTTTTGGTTGGTTTTCGTCGGCGCATGGGCTTTCTCTAAGTGTTCTTTGTCGGCACGTTGGTTTTTCTAGTGGGTTGTCTGATTGTTCGCGTGGGCTTTCTTGTAGTGTTCTTTGTCGGCGCATGGGCTTTCATAGGGTTTCGGTTTCTCAGATCGGTAGGCTTTCGATTTGTCGTCGGTGCATGGGATTTCGGTGGTTTCGGTCGTAGAGGTGCGTCGCTAGCGTCATGGTCAGCTCACCGTTTGTCAGATCTACCATCTCAACTTTGTTCGCAAAGGTCTGGTGCTCGCCAGTGTTCCAATCTTCGAGTTTGTGGGTTGCTTAAGTTGTTTTCTTGGAAAGGTATTATTTTATTTTTATATGAATTTTCAATTTAGTAATTTAAAGTTATTTAATTCATTTTATTTTTATTTTAATGATTAAGCTTATTGAAATTTTGAAATGTTGGATTTAAATTAGTTGAAGAATATATACTTGGTTGGTAGTCTTGAAATTTGTTGATTATTGATTGGTGTGGTTCAAGTGTTATTTAGGAGTTATTTGAAATGTTTTTGGTTATGTTTGAGAGAAAAGGTGGTGAAGAAAATGGAATACAATGGTGTTGTGTAGTGGAGAGCTTGTTAATGATATTTATAGGATCATCAAAGAGACGAGTAAATAAAACAAGAACTTGAGAAGAAGATGAAGTTGTGGCCTTTTGCTTTGTTTTGAATATTTGAAAGGGGATTCATTTGGTTTATAGAAAGAAATGGTATAAACAAGAAGAATAATATTAATCGATAAATAATACTTATTTGCTTGGCTTTTACATAATTTGGAGAATAAGGAAACATAAGGTACATAAATAAATATAAGATAAAAACAAAAATGACAATACTTAATGGGCTAAATTATATATACATATATAAAAAGTTAGGAATTTCATTAATTTTATGTTTTGTTCCGATGATTAAGCTTTTTTTAATTTATTGATGTTGCATATTTTATAATCATATTTTACAATCATAATTTTATGCTTTTAAATTTTTCCTTATTATTGTTTTTCTTTTTTGTAGATTAAGTTGAATATTTTACAATCATGGATAAGTCATGGATGAAAATGAATAGAATGTCAGCTGAGTATGGTTTAGGGGTGTTTATTAAAAATTGCCTACAACATTCAAATATATCGAATGTCATGAGTTGTCCATATTTGAAGCGTGTGAATGCAAAGACTTAAATCTGAATGAAATAAGAGATTACTTATTTTTTAATGGTATAGATCAAAGTTATCAGACATGGATTTTTCACAGTGAATCATTACCGATTAAGAGAAACAATGAAAATGTGTCTACTAGTGAAAGAGACAAAGTTGATGAGGATGATGTTGATGTTGATGACACAATTGGAATGTTTGAGGCTGCATACAATAACTATTTTAGTGAAAAATCCGATAATTTTGAAGAATTATTAGATGATGTGAAGAAACCATTGTACCCAAATTGTAAAACCTTTTTGAAAATATCTACATTGATAAAGTTATATAATTTGAAAGCTAAATTTGGATGGAGCGATAAAAGTTTTACTGAGTTGTTGGGATTAATTCATGATATATTACCTAATCCTAATGAAATTTCAACTTCTAATTATGAAGCAAAAAAGATGTTGGGTACTCTTGGAATGAAGTATGGAAAGATTCATGCATGTAGCAATGATTGTTGCTTGTTTAAAAAAGAACTCTCTAATGCAAATGTATGCCCCATTTGTGGTACGTCAAGATGGAAGCTTCACCAAAATTTAAAGGAAAGGGCTAAGAATATCCCAGCAAAAGTCATGTGGTATTTCACCCCAATTCCAAGATTTGAAGAATGTTTTGAAGTAAAAAAACAAGTAGTTTATTGACGTGGCATGCTTAAAAAAGAACATATGTTTTATTAAAACATCCCAAAAGATGCCCTATCGTGGAAAAAATGGACAATTTGTGGCCAGAGTTTGGGTCAGAACCTAGAAATCTTTGTCTTACTCTTTCGATAGATGGGGTAAATCCACATGGAGATCTTATTAGCAGATATAATTGTTGGCCAATGATGTTAGTGACGTACAATCTACCTCCATGGTTGTGCATGAAGCGAAAATTTTTTATGTTGACTTTACTGATATTTGGTCCTAAACAACCAGAAAATGACATAGATGAAAAAAACTTTGGAAAGGTGGGGTAGAATGTTACGATGCATATGAAGAACAATGTTTCATGCTTAAAGCTATTTTATTATGGACTATTAATGATTTTCTTGCGTATGGTAACTTGTGTGGTTATACGGTTAAAGGATATCATGCATGTCCAATTTGTAGAGAGAAAACTTCATCTAATTATTTACCAAAAGGGAAGAAGATGACATATCTTGGGCATCGCAAGTTTCTACCACGCCATCATCCATATAGGAAACAAAAGAAAGCTTTTAATGGCGCACAAGAATTAAAATTTGCTCCATAACCATTAAGTGGGAAAGAAATTCTTGTAGAAACAAATAAGTATCAATATTCATTTGGTAAGAAAACTATCAAGGAAAAGAACAGTGGAGATAGCCCTTCAACTTATTGGAAGAAAAAATCTATTCTTTTTGAGTTAGAATACTGGAAGTATCTTGATGTGCGACGTTGTTTTGACGTGATGCACATTGCAAAGAATGTATGTGCAAATCTTATTGGCACATTGCTTGATATTCCTAGTAAAACGAAGGATGGAATAAAAACTCGATTAGATTTGGTGGAACTGAACATTAGATCAGAGTTAGCCCCTCAAGTAAGAGAGAAAAAAGTCTTTTTACCTCCCGCATGTTATACATTAACACGAGCTTAAAAATTGAGCTTTTGTAAGGTACTATCAGAAATTAAAATACCTGAAGGCTATTCATCGAACATTCAAAGTTTAGTGTCACTCACAGATTTGAAATTTTATAGACTTAAGTCGCATGACCATCACGTTCTTATGCAAGAATTATTACATGTAGCCATTCATGATATTTTACCCAAACATGTAAGACTTGCAATTACTCGCCTATGCTTCTTCTTTAATACTATATGTTGCAAGGCGATCGATTCATCTCAGTTAAAGGGTATGCAAGAGGATATCGTTGTCACTCTATGCCTCTTAAAGAAGTATTTTCTACCATCAGTCTTCACAATAATGGTACACCTTGTAGTGCATCTCATAAGAGAAGTTGAGTTTTGTGGACCAGTTTATTTGAGGTGGATGTATCCTTTTGAACGATACATGAAACTGTTGAAAACTTATGTACGAAATAGAAATCGACCAGAATCATGTGTTGGAGAAAATTATATTGTCGAAGAGACTATAGAGTTTTGTTATGAATTTCTATCTGGTGTTAATCCTATTGGGCTAAACTCATCAACAAAGAAAGCGAACTCAAACATTGATAGAGCATTGTCAGCTGCTTCTTTTATCAAACCGAGTAAGAATGAGTTGGATCAAGCTCATCTTTATATCATTCAAAAGCCCCGTCATGTCAGATATGACCTTTTATGGTGTAATACAAAAAATATGGAAGCTTGACTATCATGGATTATCATTTATTTTATTAAAATGTAATTGGATTGAGAATAGAACTGGAGTCAAAACAGACGAGTTTAGGTTTACTATTGTGGACCTCAATCATATTAGACATAAATCAGACCCATTTATTTTAGCTTCCCAAGCAAAACAAGTCTTCTATGTAAAAGACCCCGCAAATTCGAGTTGGTCAATTGTTTTAACATCTCCATATCGAACAATTGTAATATCTTTTACAGAATAAATTGGCTGAAGTCTATGAAGATGAAGATGTTTTTACCAAAGCATTGGGTACAGAGGAACATTGGGGACGTGTTAGAGGAATGGATGATTTTGTTTCCCATTCCCAAAATTTCAAATTAGTAAAACCAAAGTCCTCAATGAGCCAAAAAATTGAAGGAGGCTCTAGAGAAAAAAATGTTCGACATGGTAAAGTATCAAGAAAAAGAATTCACAGCAGACAATCTCATCAGTCCAAATCATCTGTTGGAAGTGTTGCACTAAGTGTATCTAAAGAAGAAAATACTGAAAAGATGCCTAAAGAAGATTTGGAGGTAATTTATTTGTTGTGATTTTTAAATTTTAATCATATTCTGCTTAACCATGCATGACATTAGTTCTTTTAAATTTGTTAAGGAGACACCATGCCACTTGGCTATAGAAACTGTAGATAATATTATTGCAGTAGCCACAACATTTGATGATGATGTGTCATGCTTAACTGTTAAAATTCTGATTGACATTGTCATGGGAGAAGATTTGCCTATACCAATTCCTGTAAAGGGTAAAATAGAGTCCTTAAATCACATAATGGGCAACTTTGTAACATGGCATCGTAAACTTGTAGTTATGGTTGACGAGAAAAAAATATGCCTCTTTTTCAATATATGAGTTTGGTTATTTATTATTTTTCCTACTTTGAATTTTTATAACTTTGGTTATGGTAGGACCATTCAACAATTAAGAGCTTCAGCCAATCCTCCAAATATACTGACGCCAATGGTACTATCAAACTCTTGAACAGACATGTCATGCATAACACTTATATTGTCACATTAAAGAGTCATGACATCTTGTGGGACATCATACTCCAGTAACATTTGCTTCATCCAAATCATTTGAGTATAACTACTCCCGGCTACAATGTATTTAGTTTCAATCGTCGATAGAGAAACACAATTTTGTTTCTTGCTGAACCACGAAATCACGTTGTTGCCCAAGAAGAAACAATCTCTAGAAGTACTCTTTCTATCCTTTAAGTTGTCTGCCCAATCAGGATCACAGTAGCCAACTAATGAGTTACTTGAATCAAACGCATACAGTAAACTATATTCATTTGTGCCATTTATGTACTTGATTATCTTTTTTGCACTGAGCAAATGTGTGTTTTTAGGGCAAAATTGATATTTGGCACACACGCCTACAGCAAAAGCAATGTTTGGCCTGCTAGCTGTTAAATAGAGCAAACTCCCAATGATACTTTTGTATAGACTCTCATCGACTTAAGTTCCATCTGAGTCTTTTATCATTTTCACAAGAGTTGGAGCTAGAGTTCTTTTGACACTAGAACATTCCAAGTCAAACTTCTTCACTAGACTTTTGGTATATTTTCTTTGAGAGATAAAGATTCACTCATTCAGTTGTTTTATCTGAAATCTCAGAAAATAGGACAGTTCTCCTACCATGCTCATCTTGAATTCTTCCTGCATTTGTCTCACAAAGAGCTTGACCTATCATCAACATAAATTTGAACAATCACAAAATTTCCATGATATTTTTTCACAAAGAGAGTTTTATCAATTCCTCTTCAGTATAGGAAAATACCAGACAAAATATTACAGCCAGATATTTCCAGATAAGAAATATTCTACAGGAAAATATTCTAATGTCACAAACAAATGTTAAAACTTTATATAAGACATCGGCAGAAACACAACTTTAGAAAAATATAAAGCTAACTAAACAAATCTCCAACACATATAATTAAATAATCTCACATTCCCATATAAATTTATAAATAGGATCTTTAAACCAAAACTTCTCTACTCTCACATAAATTAAAATATTTTTATGTTTACACATAAATGTCATCAATAAGCTATATATATATAAAATATATACAACGTTAATTATCATTTTATTATTGGATACAATTTTTTTTTTTTTTTTTTTTTTTTTTAATTTCAAAACCTTTTCTAATCTCCTCCTTTCCTACAATTATAAAAGAGTTTTCTTCTACTCATTAATTTCCACATCAACAATTCATGAATTTTTTCATCTTCATTTTTATACTTCTATTTCTTTGTTTTTTATGTTATTTTTTGGGTTAACTTCTTAATTAATTAAGTACATGGCTAACAATTTCAATTTTCGATGAAATGGTTGGTTAACCATCTTCAAATTTGTGATAGGTAAATCAATTTTTTTTTTCAAAATTATATAATATACAACTATCATTTTCCTCCATAATTGTTACTTTTCTTAAATATTTATATAAAATTTTATTTTTAAAATAAAAAACCACGTGCAATGTACGTGAACAAAATTTTTCTCAATATCTTTATCTTTATATATAAGTACGAATGTGAGAAGAAACTTTTTTGGACATTACCCTCACATATTTTAAAAAGCGTTTCTCTCCCTTGTTTTTTTTACAGAAAAAAAAAATTGTGTTTTTCAATATATTCTCTCATTTATGTTATTTTCTCAACAAAAAAAAATGTTAGATTTAGTGTGTGTTGGTATTCACTAACATAACACAAGATCTATACATTATTGTATGATTTTTTTTTTCTTATTCCTTGCTCTCTTTTTATTCAAATGAATGGAATATGTACAAGAATTTTTTGGTACTTTTTCAACCACATTGACAATAAATTCTTTATTGGAATGCATACCAAAATCCTTAGACACTTTGATGCTTGGACAATAGCCACCAATCGTGATAACTTTGTTTATAACAAATAATGTCCTATCAAAATGATGACTGAGGAAGTGTTGTTTGTATTATTTTTTTTCCAGTTTACAATTGTTTTAAAAAGTTTAGTTTTCAATTTTATTTTATTTTGTTTAACTTTATATTTTTTAAAGTTTACTTTTTATGTTCAAGAAAAATGTGAAAATGAAAAGTTAAAGAGAACTAAAAGAAAAAAAAATATACAATATTTTTTAAAAATAGACATATATATAAAGTTATGAAAATATATTAAAATAAAGTCATAGAATTAAAAAAATACCATGTATGCAAATAGTTTTTAAGCTGCATAATATCATTCATTTTAATATCACAAAAAAAAAAAATCCTTTTTGTTTTTTGGTAAAAGAAAAAATATATATATGTGTAATATCCAATAATAAAAAACAATTAAATTGAGAAATTGAGAGTAATAAAAAAAAAACTTAAAGAGAATATCAATATTAAAATATTGTCTCTGTTTATTTTTTAATTTAAATATACCTAGAAATGTTTTAATTTAAATATACCTAGAAATGCACTTTCTTTGAATATATACCATCAAATGTATTCATAAAATTTAAAATAATATTGTTTGTACATATGTATGTAATTTCAAAAGTTAAAAAAATTTTAAAAAAATATCCTTAAAGAAGTTAAAACTGACGATTTAGATACATTTATAAATTTGAATACAAAAAGTCTCAAATTATTTTAAAAAATAAATGTCATATTATGATCAAATGATGGCTTTTATTTTATAGAAAAGTTAGAATATATACAAAATTGTGTGCAATTAATTTATAAAACTTCAAAATAAAATTTATGAATCACCTTCAATTATGAAAGATAAATAACTTTGTAGATTTCTTCTATTACTACAAACACAATAAAGAGTAATCTATATATTTCTTTTTATAAAAAAATATATTGTCCTATTTTAAAAAAAAAATTTTCTACCTCAAATTTCTTTATTTCAAATTCTAACATAATAAGTCTAACCTACTAAATATTTTACAACGTGGAGTTGTGTTGTTTAGAAGAAAAAAAAAAAAAAAAATTAAAATAAACGAAGGAAAAAAAAATACGAGGGCAATAAGGTAATTTCACTTGAGGGTTAATTGAGGGGAGAATGAACCCGACGTGAATCGAACACGCAACCTTCTGATCTGGAGTCAGACGCGCTACCATTGCGCCACGGATCCCTAGATATTAGTAGATTAACAATATTTTGTATATATTAATTCTTTTATTTATTTTCTTAAATATAAATATATTTTAATTCGGGAGGAAGCTTTCAGAGGATAGTTTCTACGTTTTAACCTGCTGTATTTCCCGAAGATTTTCATGAATTATCCAAACAAGTATTTTCAAGAATTGTTAGATTAATTATTACATATTTTAATATTGTTTTGTATTTCTATTTTTTCTTTCTTTCTTTAGATTTGTAGTGTAATAATTACATGATGATTCAATCATACGACTGTAGTGGGTGGAGGTAGTCGTCAGAGCTGACAATGGTAGTCGGATGTGGTCGGAGTTGACTACAGGAGATGGTGACCAAAGTGGCAACGGGAAATTGGTGGTGATGAAAGTTGAATGCATTGTTGGTTGACATGGTATAAAATATTGATAACATACCCTATTACTCTCCCAAATATTAAGTTGAGTTTATATCTCAACTCAAATTCTAGATTAACATACCAATGCAAATCTGCAAAAGAATAATAAGGGGTTTAGTTCGTATAGTAAAAATAATATTTTGGTAAAAAAAATTGAAATGAAGAGGACGGTCAAATCATCACAATAAATTAAAAAATATATGTAAGAAAGGATTATTATGAAGTTTTATACCATAATAGAAAAATAATATTTTACTTTAAATTAAAGTTTGAAATTAAAAGAGTAATTAAACCATCTAAATGAAAATCAAAAAGATTTTTTTTAACTATCACGAAATTAAAAGTATATATTAGTTTAAATTAAAGTTTTAAATTAAGATGACAAATAAATCATCTAAATAAAAAAAAAAATTAACTAAGAGATGGTTCGCATGAGGTTTATGGAAAAACGTGTTTTATGGAATTTAACTTGTGTTTATGTTGATTCGTAGTTGTGGTTTGATATCTAGTAATTAATCCTCCGATTCTCTATGTTGAATGTGTATGCTTAATTTGTATCTTCCAAATAACTTTAATCTGAAGTATGATTCAATTTTAGGGGGTAGGAAGTCTTTTGATTGTTGAGAGATCTCTCTCCTCTCTAGATTTTAAAATTTCTAAACCCTTCAAATTAAAGAGAATTCCTTTATTTATAGAGTTCTAAGGTAGGCTTTGTGGGCTTGGTTTAATTGGTCTATGGATTTGGTCATTGGGCCCAACTAATTGGATTTGGGCTAAATTGAACATATTTTCGACTCAATTAGACTTAGCCCAAATAATAATATCAAATTGAACCAAATTATTTTACTCGATCCAACGGTTACGACTAATAAATATGGCATCATTAGAATTTGCCAACATATGACTTCAATTTCAATTTAGAAAAAAGTCAACTTTTTAATTATTCCCAAGTTCAATCGTTTGTAATTTCGTCATTAATTTGAGAAATGATGTAGTAGTTTGTAGGGTCCATTTTTTTCATTCAATATTGAGGATTATCACTATTTTTTTTAAATAAAAAAATCAGATTTAAATTAAAGTTTAAAATTAAGAAGATGATCAAATCATTCCATCCAAGTAAAAAAAAAAAAAAAAGATTTTTTTAACTAGTAAAGAATTATCATCAAATTTTAGAAAAAATATTTTCATTTAAATTAAAATTTGAATGAGGAGAAAAATGAAATGGTCCAAATAAAAATAAAAAACCTTAAATAAAATTATTGTTGTAACGACACAACCTTTCAAGTAGTCTAACATAGGCTGTTACTTATACAATTAAAACTCAGATACCATAAAAAATTCATTAAAGCAATAAGGATAGTTTTTCCAAAATAAACTAGAAAATAAATAAACACAACTTTTATTCGAGGTCCCCTAAAAATAATATCCATAAAGAAAACATTCAAAACATTAAAATTTGCTGTCTGACATTAAATTCTAGTTTCAAAATATTCAAATGATAAAAACACAGATTTAGCGGAAGCAATTTCTCTTGTCTCCATATGACTTCTTTAAGTGTTCCGTCTGTCACTCGCCGACCTGTTCCTGTCATTCCCTAAAAAACATAAAGGAAGCAAGGACAAGTATAACAATACCTAGTAAGTAACCCACTACTGGACCCTCTAGGTTACCTTTAGCTAGTTTATTTAGGCATCGGTATACACCCATCATATCAGTCGTAGTGATCCCGAAGGAACACGCATTAGTCACAGTGTGTAACTCGAAGGTCCACCAATCAGCCATAGACATGAACCCGAAAGTACATGGATCAGTCATAGACATGAACACGAAGGAACATGAATCAATCATAGACATGAAGCCAAAGGAACAAGAATCAGTCATAATGTGCATATATACACTTGTATGTGTACACCTGCTTCGATAAGAAAAACTAATAGAAACCCTGTAACTTAGCATACATCAGTTCTCATATAACTCTTGTGTTATATTTTACGATCGTTTATCTTAGGGGTAAAATTTCACATATATCCTGAGTCAACAGTACAATCATCGTAGACAAAACAGTCCAATCCAGCCAGTCAAGGACATTAAATCATGCAATTCAATTAGTCATAAATTTTCAGTCCAAACAGCCTAGAATAATCAGTCAAATCCATCTTAGCAGTCTCAAGAAACAGTCCATGTATTCTTAAGTAAACAGTTCAAGTAATCTTAAATAAGCAGTCCAAGTGGTAGGGATGACTGGTTTGAAGACGAACCAGTAGAAGGACACTTACCTCAAGTTTTAGTCAACACGAGCTCAAACAACCTTAACTTTTATTTGTCCAAAAGGTCACGAACAAGTCCTAAGTGATAATCCAAAAATTAGGATTGCCAAAATAAGGCCAAAATTTCCAATCATCCAATTTGCATAATCCATTAAGGCAAAATATTTATAATCCCAAGGTCCAATTACTTACCCAAATTGTCTCGAAATTGATCTCAAATTTGATGAACAGCATCTCAAAATCCTTCAATTCCTCCAAAAATTACAATTAAAGCAAAGTTAAGCTCACACTTAGTGGGTATCCAAAAATTCTCAATAAAGACCCCAAATCATACAAAAAAAAAAGCCGCCTAACAATTTTAATCTTATCGAAAAGCACCTTAAGTGTCTATAAAACCCAATTTCAACATCAAAACAATATGGGTGAGTCAAAACTTAAACCAAAATTTGATGGGTATTCAAGATCTTCTAAAAAAAACCCATAAAACACCAAATTACTTATCCAAGATATCAATTCCAATGACAATGGCGCCAATGGCGGTGGAAACCATATACAGGCGGCGGGTGTTGCTGTTGGACGGTATAAATTGTTTACGCTAGCAGCTGGTAGTGAGGGTTTGTGAGAGTGAGAGAGAAGTGAAATTTCTAGATTTACAGATTATATTCAGCAGGAATCACAGAAAAACCAAAACATCAAATGAAGATCCAACCGTTCAAAATGAAACCCATATGTTCCAAACAGACTGACCAAATTTCAGCATGATCGAATGGTCTAAACTATGGCAGTCGACAATTTTGTGGAAGATGTCGCTGAAAATTCGAATTGTTTTCTCTTCGATTTTCTGTCTCTTTTCACTCTCCTTTAATTTATAAAAATCTCAATTCTTTCATTTTTTTTTTCAAAGTTTGAAAATATAAATAAAATATTTTATCACACTATCTCCAAAATCTCTGAAGATTATATTAAATTAATAAATTAATTAACTTTTCAAACTACCTTAATTTAGGCTTCAAAAACCAAAATTAAATGGCATAAAATCCATCAATTTGATACAAATTACATCCTTTCAAATATTTAAATCAATTTAAAACCACATAAAATTAACAATCTCCTTAATTGTTTTAAGTTGGCTCCAAAATCTAAAATCAAATGGAGGCAAAATTCAATATTTTCAAGATTATTAGTTTGAATATTTAATCAATTAAATTCAATTATCTCAGCTAAATCTCAATTTTTAAAATTGAAAGGGAAACTAAAACTCAATAATTTTAGATAACTAACTTAAATTTTCCTGTTACAGTTGTCCATAATCTACATACGGAAGAAACTTTTTTTTTTTTTTTTTTTGACAATGTTAACCTTACATAACTTTATAATACCTAAATTAACCTTAAATATAAAACTCACAAATGCACTACTTAAAACCATTTGAAAAGAATATTAAAAGCCACAACTCACAAAAGTAAATTCATCTCTCTCTCTTTCCTTTATCTGGCGTAAGGATGACATTTTTCCCTCTTTTTGTTTTGTTATTTTTCTTTATTATTATTATTATTATTATTTTGATAAAGAACACATGTTTTATTTTAAGTTTTTGGGGAAAAGTAACTAATTAAAACTGTCCTCCCATTTCTTAAAAGTTAAATCTCACTCAAAAGACATTAAAACCAACACTTATATATTAATAACCTCAATATGATGATCTTTTCTTAAACTTTTGACATTTTTCAAGTTTATTAGCTATGCAAAGACCTTTCATGTGCATATTTCTCTCAATCCCATATTTCACTCCCAATCCATGAATTCCTTTATCTCACCTATTAACATTCATTCTCTCATTCTAATCAACTTTAACTACAAATTTTAATATTAAATGAAGTTTGAATATAAAACATTGCTTATTTATTATTTGTAAAACTATTAAAATTCTAAAAAAAAAAAAGATTGACTTAAATTTCACCATAAGTTATGAATTAAGATAAAGTCATAAATTTTAGAATTCGTTATGGAAATAATGAAAACATATTGAAAAAATAGTGATAGAATGACTCCTAACTAACAATACGAATGTTAAATAGAAAGCATTGACAACCACTGAAACAACAAAAATACTAACAAGTAAATAAGTAAAGACACATAAAAGTTAGTAACCCAATTTGGTGATTAATCACCTACGTTTGGTGGATAGTGTGCTGAGGAAAGATATAATGACCCGACCTTTCGAGATCTCTAACAAGGACTGACACTCATGATTACACATTTATATTCAAAACATTTTAACCTTTGAAGTAAATTCTATAAAACAATAAAGACAACTTCAAAATTCAATTTATAAAGTTGAATAAAAACAAATAAGCAAAACATTTATTTGGGGTCCTCTAAAATCATTTACAAAGAAATTAATGAAAATAATATATTAAAATTTAAAAAAAAAACATAGACTGAGTGGAAGCAATTTCTCTTGTCCCCATATGGCTCTGTCACGGGTCCCATCTGTCACTCGCCAGCCTTAACCTACGATTTCCTGAAAAACATAAGGAAGAAAGGATGAGTATAACAATACATATAGTAAGTGACATGCTACTAGGCCATCTATGTAGCTTGTTAACTAGTCTATTTAGGCATCAATGTACTATAATATCAATCATAGTGATCCTGAATGGTCATATATCAGTCATAGATGTGATCCCGAAGGAACATACATCAGTTCTACTGTGTATCTCAGAGGTACACGAACCAATCATAAACATGAACCTGAAGGAATATGCATCAGTCATAGTGTATAACTCGAAGGTACACAAATCAGTCGTAAGTGTGTCCCGAGGGAGCACATGTCAATCGTAGGTGTGTATCCCAAAGGTACATGATCAGTCATAAATGTGTACATATACAGTCATGGTGTGATCCCGGAGATGTACACAATAAGTCGTATGTATACACCTGCCTAGATAAAGAAGTTAATAAGAACCATATAAACATAGCATGCATCAATTGACATATAACTCTTTTGTTATATTTACAGTTGTTTATCTTAGAGGTAAAATTACCAGTGCGTTCTCAATTAACTTTACAAACATCATAGTCAGAACAATCATGAAATTATCAGTCCACAGTCCAATCAGTCTAAATTAGACAGTCCAATCGGTCTAAAATAAAAAGTCCAAACAGTCTAAATTTAACAGTCCAATCACTATCATGTGGTGGGGGACGACTGGTTCCAAAGTGAGCAGTAGCATGACACTTACCTATGTTAGCCCAAACAAGTTCAATCAATCCAGTTAAGAGGGATCCAATTTAGTGATTGGATTATAAGCCAATTGTTCATTAGAGGACCAATGGAACTTAAGGAGCAAGACGTAATATCGAGGATAAAACAGCATATTGACCTAGTCGTTATTACGAACAATCTATGAAGGGTCGACTTACTAGTTATGGTTAAATCATGTGGACATAAATATATCTACAGTGAGGAGAGTGCAACCATCGAGCTGTAGTGGTGTGACTTGATGGTTAATGAATACTGATTAATTTGGTCTAAAGAGTTTTAGCCAATTAATCTTAAATCATTGGAGCTCATAATCTGTAGGTCCATAAGGTCCTTCTACTAGCTCGTAAAACATGAATATCTTGAATTATTTAATTGAGTAAATTTGGAATGATATCAATTTGAATTGTTCAAATTGAATTTCAATTTGAAAATGTTCAAATTGAAATTAGGGTTTGAATTTGAATAGGTTCAAATTCGAATTAGGGTTTGTATAATTATATATGATATAATTAACGTTTAATTTATTGAAATTAAACGAAATTAGAGAGTTTATAATATTTAAATGTTGATTTAAATATTAAATTACATGAATAGGATTCATGTACTAAAACTAGGTGTGTGATTAATTTGATATTAAATTATTTAATTAATTAAATATGTTTAATTAATTAAAAATCAAATTAATATCCAATTTTAATTCAATTTTGGAAATTGAATTTTTTAGATTTAATATAAATTAATTAAATCAAATTTTAGAATTAATTAATTTGAAATTAGAAAAGGAAAAATTGGAAATTAATTGACAAAGTGGGGTTTTCCCACATTTTTCATAGCATAAGGTGTTCTTCATGCATTGCCACACAAACCCCACTATAGTTTGCAACTTGGAGCTGGCAATTTTGTTGCTGGTGAGTGCTTTCATGGTTTAGAGTGATAAAACACTCAGATTTGAAGAAAAATTGGGATGATGGAGTTAAAGAAAAGTTTTTCTAGACTCATCTTCTTCTTCATCTCAAATGCACAAAAATACCTTAACAAATTCACTCAAATCTGAGTTCCACCACTCAAATTCAAGGCTGAGAATAGTAGAGAAGATCTCTTGGTAATTCACTGTAGATTTGAGGCTGAAATTACGTGAAGAGCAGCTTGGATTGGAGGAATTCTTTAAAGGTATATGTTGTTTGAAACCCTATTTTGTAAAATATGGTTTTGTATGCTTTTAGAACTCAAATTAAATGTAATTAGAGTGCTTATTGATTTTGAATACTTCCATTGCTTGCTTTTTTATCCTACCAATTGGTATCAGAGCGTGATTTAAGCAATCAATTAAAGTTAATTTTAGTTTCGTGGATGAATTTCTATGATTTCATGTTTGGAGACTAATATGGTGTTTTAATCAGCTTTGGCATTAGATTTCTCTTTGATTCTAAGTTAAATTCGTAATTGGCTCTTGATTGATGATCTTATATGTGTGCCATAAAGTTTATAATTTATTTACAGTCAATAGAGTCGAAATTAGGTTGTAATCTAAAGTTTGCAAGCAAGGTTAAGCAGTAAAACTAGAATTGAAGCTTCTGCCTACAAGAAATGTTCATCGAGAGTTGCAACGCCACAGGAATTTTGATGAACATCGTTGCAACGCTGGGATGAGTGTCATAACGCTGTTCCTCCCAACCTAACAACACGTGCGTTGAAGCCAGTTCGCATGGGAGGTGGCCGGTTTGACTAGTCTGGCTTCTTCCGATCTGGTTCAGCCCTATTTGGTATGGTTTAGCAATTTTTGAAGATCTAGAGGTCCAGATCAAAATTGGAGTTGTTTTGAACCTATATTTTGTAATAATTTAGTGATTATTGCTTGCTTAGGATGCCAAAGTTGAACCATATCAGTGTTGTTTAAATATTTATGTATGTGATATATGTTATATATAAATTAAAACATGTATATGTATATTGTATGCCATGTAGATTTAAAATCCCACCATAAGAAGCATGTTACATGCATTATATATATGTTATAAATAGTTATAATATAAAGTATGCATGTTTAAAGTTTCTTTTGTTTAATATAAGTGTTATATTAAAAGTTGAATGTCTTTATTGAATGTTATAGATCCAAAACATGTCTATTTTTATAAGTTGTTATAAAAGTGAATTATATATTAAAATCCATAACAAAGATAAGTTGCATGCTCATGTAGGTTAAACATTTTTTTAATAGTTAAAATATGTTATTATCTTATAAATCACGGTTACAAACTCAACCGGTATATAATCTTGTCTAAGGCTGGAGGTTTTTAAGTTGACGATCTACGAAACACCTCCTACCTAGGGATTATGGCCGAATAATTGAGCGTTGTTAACCGGTTTAATAAACGTACGTGAGCGGTGTGAGTTATTAAAAAGGTTTATCACCTAGACATTGTAGGTTAAAATCCATTTATAAGCATTATACTTGGATAAACCACATAGAATTAGGGTTGTTTAATTAGCTGAAATAAACCTGAGTATAAATTGTTGGGATTAATGCCCTAAAATCTCGTGTCCTGTAGTTTGTAAATAGTTTGTATGAACGCTTGGGATGTATACTTCACATCTTGGTTTTGATCAATTGTTTGTTTTATTTTCTTTACCACAAACCAATAAACATAAAGTCCATGGTTATCTATATGTAACTTAAGCATGTATGTGGTGACATACAAGTGGATCATGTCTTAAGTGATAACCAAAATTGTCTGTAGTATATGGATATAGGAGGGAAACCTACAGATGCGGCCCGCTTTGTGGAATGGTCACAAGTGTTGTGACTTGTCACAGATGGTCTAATCCTAATCATTTGTGTAGGGGACATGCGAGTGGGGGCATCCTTTACAAAGAGTTTATATAAGACCTGACCACGAAGTATTAATATCTCGTTATATAACACTGTTGTTGACAGAGACTTCACTTCACTAGGATGACCATAGGTAACATGACCTCAATCCTGAGTGAATTGGGAATTCCTGCCATTGAGGGCGGTCCTTTGATTTGTATGGGTGCGAGTGGTCAGGTCACCGATTCAAACCTACCATTTTGGGGATTCATCTGATTTGGGAGCTGGGAACTCAGCTATACAAGATGAAATTCACTCCTTCCCCGAAGTAGGGACAAGTAGATAGATAACTCCTTTAAGGGCTGATTCCAGGGCTTGAATGATGTGGCACCACACACTATCTCTTGGCCCGAGAGGTGTTCACACATAGTTGGACTATGTTGTATTGTTCATTAGAGGAGTCAGTGGTACTTAAGGAGTGAGATGTAACTACATGGGCAAAACCGAAAATTGGCCCAGCTATACTTACGAGCATTTGTGAAGGGTCATCATACTCATGATTGGTTATATCCGATGGACACAGAAATATATCTGTGGTAAGAAGAGTTCAACTTTTGGTCTTTAGTGGAATGCCTGATAGTTCACGGATGGTGGATCTTGTGGCTAAAGAGTTTAGTCAGCTATTCACGTACCATTGGAGCTTCGAGTCACAGGTCCATAAAGTGCCCTGGGTAGCTTGGATAAAGTCGAGAATAAGTTTTTGGGTCAGTTTGAAATGTTCAAGTTGACAAAAGGAAGTTCGATTGTATATGATATAATTGACTAAATGTATGAGATACATTATTTTGGAGGAAATTAGATATAAATATGATTTATCTCAAGTAGAGGGGAAATTACTATAGTAGATGTATGATATCAAACGATAGGTTAATAATATAATATGATTATATTCATTTATTAATTAATTGATTGGTTATGTCATAATTGGCCGGATATTTCTCATAAATCGTGCGTTAGTGGGAAAATCAAATTCAGTTATTATAACTGAAGAATAAAATAAAAACTAGTTTCATTTTGCAAAGGGTTCGAAAAAATCGCTCAAGGTGTGAAAACGTAACGATCGCTTAGCTGAGAGTCTATACGATAGTGCCCTATCACCTAAACGATCGCATACATCACATACTAAACGATCGCACGTGTTCTCTAAACGATCGCTTAGTTTTCCTAAACGATCACTTAGCGCGCCGAGTTTTCTAAACGATCACATACTCTTTACTAAACAATCGTTAGTAAAACCTACACGATCGTATAGCTTTCTCTAAACGATAAGCATCCGCTATACGATAGCATATTGGGATTGGTGTCCTAATTCACCCGGAGTCTCATTGTTTTGTAAAGATACACATTGTTCAATTAATAAAATAAGTGTTATTTAATTCTGGTATTTACTCATATTCAATAAACAAAGCTTCTTGATTATCTTATGTGAACTTAAGCATGTATATGTGATATATAAGTGGATCATGCCTTAAGTGATAACCTAAATTGGTATGTAGTATAAGGATTAAGGTAGGATACCTGATCCTAGTGACACTACTGATACGACCCGCTTTGTAGAGGTTTACAAGTGTTGTAAACTACTACAGATGGTAAATCCTGACCACTCATGTGGAGAGGTGGAGCGGGGGTGTCCTATACAAAGAGTTTGTATAAGACCTGGACCACGAAATGACTAGACTTGTATATAACGCTGTTGATACTAGAGACTTGCATCTCACTTTAAACGACCATAGGTGACACGACCTCAATCCCGAGTGTTTTGTCAAGTCCCGCCTTTAAGGGTGGTCCTTTGATTAGTATGGGTGAGAGTGGCCAGATTATCAACTCAATATTCCTACCTTTTTGAAGACTTATCTTATCTGGGAGTTGAGAACTCAATCCACAATATGGAATTCACTCCTTTCCCGAAACAGGGTTAAGTAGAGAAGACTCAGTCATTGTAGAACTATGACTTATGTTCATTAGAGGGATCAGTGGTACTTAAGGAGACAGATGTAACTATAGGGGCATAACGGTTATTGGCTCAGCTGTACTTACGAGCGATCTTTGAAGGGTTGTCGCACTGCTGATTGGTTAAGATGGACACATAATATATCTGTAGTGAGAAGAGTTCAACTGTCTGTCTTTAGTGGAGTGCCTGGTAGTTAACGAATGCTGGATCCCATGACAAAAGAGTTTAGTCAGTTATTCACATACCGTTGGAGCTTCAGATCTATAGGTTCATGACGTCCCCTTGGTAGCTTGGATTCTGTTGAGGATCAGTTTTTGGTGTTGATTGAAATGTTCAAATTGACAAGAGGTATTTTGATTATATATGATATAATGGGTATGATGTATGAGATACATCTAGTGGAGGATTGATGTAAATGAGATTTACATTAAGTACCATGGAATAGAAAAAGAACTATGGTTTATATATTTCATAAGATGAAATATTAAAACTAGAGGTTATAAATATAGTATGATAAGTTGGTTATCATTTATATTTATAATAATATTAATTATTGGACAATTATTTTTTTTTTAAATAACCAAAGTAGTGGGTGGTTATTGGATCATGGTAACCGTGAGTTTAAAAGGAAAATGGTTTCCTATTTTAAAAAGAAGTTTTTACAAACATTTGAAAAAAAATTTGAGTTTTCTCTCTGGCGAAAAAGAAACTCACGGGTCCTCAAGTAAATACAGATTTACTAAACGACGGTTGGGCGAGCTAAACAATCGTGTAGTGTTTACTAAACGATCACATAGATTTTCTAGATGATCACTGGCCCAAAGTAAACGATTGTGTAGAGTCTGTAGGCGAAAAACTGAGCTAAACGATAGAGCTAAATGATCGCATAGCTTTTTGCTAGACGATCGCATAGTTTTATCTAAATGATTGGGCATTGACCTATACGATAGGTCTCCAACTTCTCCCATTTGCTCAGTCGTGTATGCAATTGTTGTTTCCTCTTTTTTTTACCTCACACCAAGTCCGAACAGAACCCACCCTCTGGATTCTCACATCGAGAATACCAAGGTCGCCTTGTTGGTGGTGTCAGACTCAACTCGATACCGTTGAGGTTTTCTGGAGGCCATTCGTGGTGCTGTGGAGGCCATTCATTGTTGCGGAGGAGATTGACCAAGGAGATCATTGAGGGCGAGCACGAAGTGTTCGTGCTATGTTCATGCGGTGTTGCAGTCGTGTAGATCGAGTGTTCGTGGTCACTGTTGTTTGAGCGATTGTGCAACAAAGCGTGGAGACATTTCTGTCGATGTGCGTAGAGTTTGTCTTTCTATGCATTTGTGTTTATTCATGCTGTAATTTCTCTGTATAATTGTATAACCGTTTGTTTTGAAATCGACTGTAAATGTACTGTTGATTCATGATTGTAATTTAGAATAGTCTTGCTTCCGCTGCTTACGGAAATCTCGTTTTCGATTTTCTTCAATTGGTATCAGTGCCATGTTCTTTGATATTCCAAATTACAGATCTGAACTGAACATTTTTTACGGTCGCGGTCTGTATTTGTGGTTAACCATTTTCTGCATTTGTGGATGAATTTGATGAATGTTTTGGGTTTCAATTTCCTTCTGTTAAAGCTTTCAGTATTACAAAGTGTTAATTGTAAGGGCCCCTTTGTTTTTGGGCGAAATTAACATTGCAATCGAGTTTGTAATTCAAAAAGTTCGAGTTTTTCGAGTTGTTCGTGATGAAGCTTTGGTGCATGGTGATGGAGTTCTCAACAAAGAAGAAGACCAAGCGTTGGTCGGATCGTGTAGCCTCAGGTAAACGATCGTTGGGATTTAACTAAGCGATCATTTTGATTTTTCGTTCTAGACGATCGTGTAGTATTTTCTAATTGATTGTTTAGCTAATGCTAAGCGATGTGGTAAATCATTTACCATATCGCATGGCGTTGGTTGCGCGATCGTGTAGGCGCTGGAGGTAGGCGATCGTATTAGAAGCAAGCGATGCTCGTCGTTTAGTAGAAGGCACGCGCTAGACGATCACGTAGTTAGCAAGCTTCATTGCTTAGTTACTACCTATGCGATCGAGCGTATACGATATAGAGACACTAGCTAAGCGATCGCTTAGGTAATGGTGCTTCGTGGCATCGTAGTCACTTAGATGATCACGAAAGGCGGGCGCTATGCGGAGCGCACTAAGCGATTGTGTACTTCAGGCTTCATCGCTTAGTAAAGGTACATGCATGTAGTAATAGCTAAACGATCATATGGATTTTTCTGGACGATCGTATAGTAAATGCTAAACGCTCGTTTAACTCTGGGAGCACTGATAGGGTGCTTAGTACACGATGGATGGTTGGAGAAGCGATGCTTTGCCGAGCGGTTCAAGACCCGGTTCACCTGTTTGAACTGCAGATTCCTTGTCTTTGTAATAGTTAACTTTTCTTTTCGTGTTTTAAGGCAATTTTACTCGGTTCATAAACTATTATAGCTTATACATGTGATGTATGGTGCTTATATGTCAAAGTGTTTGTCATATAGTTAAAAACTCACCTTAGGTTGTGCAATTATTCAACACATACAGTTATGCGTATAATCTAATTATCAGCATGCTCAGAATACAGTAAAAATCATGGAAAGGGTTCATACCAAATGAAGACACTCTTCGAACGTCTGAACCTTAAGCAGCGGAAACCTCCAACGGATCTACCAGCACTCGGTGAGTATGTCGACTGCAAGAGCATGATCAGAAAGTACACGAACACTACAGCGACAACTACAAGAGAAACCTGGTTATCCTCGGCGTCAAAAGCCCAAAGAGTGGGCTTTGGTGAGTTTGGTAGAGGACGAAGAAGAATGCGTCGTGTAGATGATGAGCATATGGGAGATGAAACTCTTCTATCGTATAGTGGAAATGCATATCATATAGTAGAGCTACATGATCGTCTATGAAAGACTAAACGATTGTTTAGGAAAAACGTATACGATTGTTTAGAGAAAACGTGAGGTAAACGATCGTTTAGACGGACGAGCTTCTATCGTATAGGCTCTCGCGATTGTTTTCACAGATTCTTTTGTGTGCAGGCGATAATACGAATGCACGAATGATAAAAATGAAAACGATTTTCATTGTTTTAATCCACCGGTTACCATAACCATTGCAGCCCACTTCCCACGTCCAAACGTGGATAAATCCGTTAATTATCAAATAATTAATCAATTAATTTAATTAATAAATATAATCATATTATATCTATATCCTATAATTTTATATCATATATATACTATAGTATTTTCTGCTCTACTTGATATATATCATATTTATATCTTTCCTAAAAAATAATGTATCTCATACATTTAGCCAATTATATCATATATAATTGAACTTCCTCTTGTCAATTTTAACATTTCAAATTAACACAAACACTGGTTCTCGACTTTAATCAAGCTACCCAGGTGACGTAATGGACCTGTGGCTCGAAGCTCCAACGGTATGTGAATAGCTGACTAAACTCTTTAGCCACGAGATCCACCATCCGTTAACTGTCAGTGATTCCACTAAAGACTAACAACTAAACTCTTCTTACCACAGATATATTTCTATGTCCATCATATATAACCAATCATGAGTACGATAACCCTTCATAGATGCTTGTAAGTACAGCTGGGCCAAATTACCATTATGATCCTTTAGTTACATCTCACTCCTTAAGTACCACTGATTCCTCTAATGAACAATACAACATAGTCCAACTATGTGTGAACACCTCTTGGGCCAAGAGAAGGTGTGTGGCGCCACATCATTCAAGCCTTGGAATCAACTCTTAAAAGAGCCATCTATCTACTTGCCCTTGCCTTGGGGAAGGAGTGAATTCCATCTTGTGTAGCTGAGTTCCCAACTTCTAAATCAGACGAATCCCGAAATTGGTAGGTTTGAATCGGCGACCTGGCCACTCCCACCCATACAAATCAAAGGACCGCCCTCAATGGCAGCAGTTCCCAACTCACTCAGGATTGAGGTCATGTTACCTATGGTCATCCTAGTGAAGTAAATTCTCTATCATGAACGGTGTTATATAACGAGATATTAACACTTTGTGGTCAGGTCTTATACAAACTCTTTGTATAGGACGCCCTTGCTCGTATGTCCCCAACACGAATGATTAGGACTAGACCATTTGTGACAAGTCACAACACTTGTGACCATTCACAAAGCAAGCCACATCCGTAGCGTTATTAGGCTAAGATTTCCCTCCTTTATCCATTTACTACAGACCATTTTGGTTATCACTCAAGACATGATCCACTTGTATGTCACCACATACATGCTTGAGTCACATATAGATAACCAGGGATTTTATGTTTATTGGTTTAGGGTAAAGCAAATAAAACAAATAACCAAGCAAAAAACAAGATGTGAAGTAAATATCATATATTAACAACATAGGTATTCGTATATACTGTTTACAAACTACAGGACACTAGACTTTAGGGCATCAACCCCAACAATAACGTCATTACGAATGATGGGGTCGAGGATCCATTGGCTTTTAAGAAAGCAATGGAGGATGTTGACAAAGATGAATGGGTTAAGGCCATGAGCCAGGAAATGGAGTCTATGTACTTCAATAACATCTGGGAGCTTGTTGATCCACCTGATGGGGTCAAACCTATTGGGTGTAAGTGGATCTATAAGCGAAAGAGAGGTGTAAATGGAAAGGTGCAAACCTTTAAGGCTAGACTCGTGGCAAAGAATTATACCCAGGTTAAGGGAGTTGACTATGAGAAAACTTTCTCACCTGTTGTCATGCTAAAGTCTACCAGGATTCTCTTGTCCATAGCCACATTTTATGATTATGAAATATGGCAAATGGACGTCAAGACTTCCTTTCTGAATGGTAATCTTGAGGAGACCATCTATATGACTCAACTAGAAGGGTTCGTAGTTCTAGATCAAGAGCAAAGGGTTTGCAAGCTTAATAGATCCATTTATGGGCTGAAACAAGCATCTCGATCTTGGACCATCAGATTTGACACTACTATCAAATTGTTTGGCTTTGACCAGAACGTTGATGAGCCTTGTGTTTACAAGAAGATCATCAACAACTCAGTAGCTTTCCTGGTACTGTATTTGGATGAAATCCTACTCATTGGGAATGATGTAGAATATCTGACTGACATTAAGAGTTGGCTAGCTGCCCAGTTCCAAATGAAAGATTTGGGTGAGGCACAGTATGTTCTCGGGATCTAGATCATTCAGGATCGCAAGAACAAATGGTTAGCCCTATCTCAGGCATCGTACATTGATCAAATGTTGATCAGGTACAGGATGCAGGATTCCAAGATTTGGCTTGTTACCTTTCAGGCGTGGAATCGTTCTGTCTAAGGATCAATATCCTAAGACACCTCAAGAGGTTGAGGAGATGAGATGGATTCCCTATGCTTCTGCTGTAGGAAGCTTGATGTATGCAATGTTGTGTACCAGACTCGACATTTGCTATGTAATAGAGATTGTCAGTTGGTATCAATCCAATCCAGGATTTAATCACTGGACTGCAGTCAGTAGACCTACAATCATTCCCAATGAGTAAGAATATTGTCTTACATAATCAATAAAGCTAAAGATTGACTACTGATAGCGTTGAATGACTTCCTTTTTGTAGACACAAGGTTCATCAACGTTTTGGTCAAAGCCATACGACTTGATCGCAGCATCAAACCGTATGTTTCAAGATCGAGACACCTGTTTCTGTCCATCAAGACAATATTATCACTTAAGATAAACGTACCCGTACCTAGAGTAATCATCAGTAAAACTAATAAAATACTCATAGCCACCACGGGCTCGCACATTCATAGGACCACAAAGGTCAAAATGTACTAACTTAAGAGGCTCCTTGGCTCTAGAACCTTTTCCAGTAAAAGGTCGTTTAGTCATCTTACCCTCAAGACAAGATTCACATACTGGCAAAGAATTTTCCTCTAACTCACTTAGAAGTCTATTATTCACCAATCTCTCAATCCTATTGAGATTGATGTGTCCTAAACGTAGATGCCAAAGTTGAGCATTTTCTTTTGGAGAAATTTGTCGACGATTTGATTGAGTTACGACAGCTCTGAACATTTCAGTATTATGGAGGGAATTAACGACTAGCGGCCTTAGCACATATAAATTCGATTCCAGATTTGCTGTGCAAATAAAAACACCATCTTTATGAATAAACAATTTACTTAAATCAAAAGAAACAGTGTATTTACATTACAATAAATACTTTACAGAAATAAGGTTTCTTTTTAGTTCAGGAACAAGTTTCGAGCACAAGTAAATCACATTTACCTTTATCCGCCTTGGCCTTAACCTTGACTAATTTCTTCTCCTTCAGATACTGAGGACAGTTCCTCTTCCAATGTCCATCTTGGTTACAATGGAAACACTTTCCTTTAGCAACTGGTGGACGCCTCCTTGGGGAGACAGATGGTGGGTTAGCAGGTGGCTTCCCGTTTCCCTTACCACCCTTCTTCTTCTTCCCTTTTGTAGAGTTAGAAGTAGAAGGTGCAGACTTCGTTCATGAGGTCGAACCTCTATGGAACATCCTTGAGGATGAAGCAACATTTGCCTCACCCTTCTACCTCTCCTTACTTTTCAGTAAAGATTGGTATGTCTGCAACTCGTTGGGGAGAGTTATAAGGTTATATTTCACTTTGTTAAGAATCACATTGCTAACAAAGTGCAGAAAGCTCTCCGATAAAGAATGCAGGATTATGCTAACCTGGCTACCCTTATCGATGGTAGGCCCATTCAACTCCGCCACATTGAAGTGGACCATTATGTTTAGCACATGTTCATGAACAGAGGTGCCTTCTTGCATTTTGGAGTTGAATATGTATTTAAGAGTCTCACACATAAGTTGTTCAGACGGTTGTCCAAACATCCCCCACAGGGACTCCATGATCCCATGCGTTGAGAACATAGGCTCATGTTTTTTGGCCAAGACGTCAGAAAGACTTGCCAGGATATAGGCTTGGCCCTTCTCATTTGCCCTTGTCCATCGCTCGTATGCCTCTTGAACATTTCGAGCGGTATTTGAAGCTGGAATAGGAGGACAAGCCTCTATGAGTGCGAACATGAGATCCTCAATGATTAGGATCATCGTGATCATGTGTTTCCATGTTGAAAATTTGTCGTCAGTTAATTTTTTGGCGCTTAACAATGATAAGGTGGATGTAGCCATTTGAAAAAGTCACTGAAAATACGAACAAATCTTTATTAGATTTTGCTAAACCACTTTTAAACCAATTAGTTTTGCAAAACATTATAGACTTCTATTTTTGCAATGATGCCCCAGTAAGTCAGGACAAATGCCACCGGTGGAGTGATCAGTTGCCCTTTCACTAGGATGAGAAATTTTGAACCATTAGGCAAAACCAACTCTTGGAACTGAACCTAATAGCCACCATTTTTTGGTCCAGAATCATTAACCTTTAACTATTCCATGTAAGTGTAACCCCTCATTTTCGGTGCTAGAGTCCCGCCCTAATACACTTACCGTAGGGAAAAGACAGATTAGGACAAGAGACTAAGTTACCTTATCCTCTTACAGGAGATCAAATAAAGAAACGCGCAAAATTGCCATCCTTTAGGGGGACACTCCCAGGGTACCTCGAGGCGATGCGTAGAAACTTTATTCAACCTAACAAGGGAGACCGAGGGATATGCTATCGCACTTCTCACTCCCACTTACTATGAACATTCTTTCCATCCACCTTGATATTGACCTACCCAAACACCATCCGTTGGGGGGACACACCAAAGGTGCCACGAGGCCGAGGATAGATATCATAGTGTGGACTTTAGGAGAAAAGTGAAAGGTTTAAATGAAGCATCTTATGCCTCAAGTACCTCCTACTGAATGTTCTACCTAGGGATTCATTAACCTAGACAATCTGGCAACTGAATTTAGTCTAAGTGGTCTTTTTAAAACCTGCTCATAAACAACATTTGTTTATGAAATATAAACAAGTTCAAGTAGTCACATTTAAACACTTTAATGGACTATCCTTAACTTGCAGGCATGCATCAAATCTATCTAATTTACCTTTCTAGGTAAGTTTCCAGGTAGGGGTGTTAGATTTCCGTCAACTTAAATACCCCAGCCTAGACAGAACCCGCCTTAGACAAAAGGTCTCTTATAGATAGATTTGCTACACTTTAACCTTTTATTAGCCAATTTAATCCTATTAAACCGATTAAAAGATTAAAGCCTTAGGGTTGCTAATCATATTAGAACCATGATCTTAGGTCTATGTGATCCAAGTTCTAAACATTTTAAAACCATGAATTAAACCTAAGTGAGCATGCATATCTTTCTTATTTCTTTTAGTTCTAATTTCTCTTTAACTCTTAAAAAGAAACAACTAAGAAACATTACACATAACGAGGCATTTATAACATTTATAAAGTAACCTATGTGTCATGCTTGATGCAATGTCCAGTCATCACTATATAACTTTTATATTACGCGTAATAACCAAGCAAACATGCTATCATTCACCCTTATACTATAAAAATTATAATATAAAGATGATGCATGTCAATGCTTTTTATGCATGCATAAATATAACTCTTATATTATATGATGCATGAGCATGCACTTATATAATTAAAAATCATGTTTCTCTAAATTATAACAATTACAATAAAGAGATGATGCATGATCATTGCATAACCTAAGGCGGGATTTACTATATATGCATACCATATGACATATAAAACATACATCGCATGTATTAAACAAAAAGACTAATGGACCAGAATGAGCCTTTAGCTACGAGATCCACCATCCGTTCACTGTCAGTGATTCCACTAAAGACCAACAGCTGAACTCTTCTTACCATAGATATATTCCGTCTCCATCGGATATAACCAATCATGAGTACGATGACCCTTCATAAATGCTCGTAAGTACAGATGGGCCAAATTACCGTTATGCCCCTGTAATTACATCTCACTCCTTAAGTACCACTGATTCCTCTAATGAACAATACAACATACTCAAACTATGTGTGAACACCTCTCGGGCCAAGAGAAGGTGTGTGGCGCCACATCGTTCAAACCTCGGAATCACCTCTTAAGGGAGCCATCTATCTACTTACCCTTGTCTCGGGGAAGGAGTGAATTCCATCTTGTGTAGCTGAGTTCCCAACTCCCAAATCAGACGAATCCCTAAAATGGTAGGTTTGAATCGACGAGCGTGCCACTCGCACCCATACAAATCAAAGGACCGCCTTTAATGGCAGGAGTTCCCAACTCACTCAAGATTGAGTTCATGTTACCAATGGTCATCCTAGTGAAGTGAAGTCTCTGCCATGAACGGTGTTATATAATGAGATATTAACACTTCATGGTCAGGTCTTATACAAACTCTTTGTATAGGACACCCCCACTCGCATGTTCCCAACACGAATGCTCAGGACCAGACCATCTGTGACAAGTCACAACACTTGTGACCATTCCACAAAGCAGGCCGCGTCCGTAGCGTTACCAGGATAAGGTTTCCCTCCTTTATCCATTTACTACATACCATTTTGGTTATCACTTAAGACATGATCCACTTGTATGTCACCACATACATGCTTTAGTCACATACAGATAACCAGGGATTTTATGTTTATTGGTTTGTGGTAAAGCAAATAAAACAAATAACCAAGCAAAAAAACAAGATGTGAAGTAAATATCATATATTAACAACACATGTGTTCGTATATACTGTTTACAAACTACAAAACATAAGACTTTAGGGCATCAACCCCAACAATAACATCATTACGAATGATGGGGTCAAGGATCCATTGTCTTTTAAGAAAGCAATGGAGGATGTTGACAAAGATGAATGGGTTAAAGCCATGAACCAGGAAATGGGGTCTATGTACTTTAATAACATATAGGAGCTTGTTGATCCACCTGATGAGGTCAAACCTATTGGGTGTAAGTGGATCTATAAGCGAAAGAGAGATGTAAATGGAAAGGTTCAAACCTTTAAGGCTATACTTGTGGTAAAGGGTTATACCTAGGTGAGGGAGTTGACTATGAGGAAACTTTCTCACCTGTTGTCAAGCTAAAGTCTATCAGGATTTTCCTGTTGATAGCCACATTTTATGATTATGAAATATGGAAAATGGACGTCAAGACTGCCTTTCTGAATGATAATCTTGAGGAGACCATCTATATGACTCAACTAGAGGGGTTCGTAGTTCCAGATCAAGAGCAAAGAGTTTGCAAGTTTAATGGGTCCATTTATGGGCTAAAACAAGCATCTCAATCTTGGAACATCAGATTTGGCTTTGACCAAAACATTGATGAGCCTTATGTTTACAAGAAGATCATCAACAGCTCGGTAGCTTTCCTGGTATTGTATGTGGATGATATCCTACTCATTGGGAATGATATAGGATATCTGACTGATGTTAAGAGTTGGCTAGCCGCCCAGTTCTAAATGAAAGATTTGGGTGAGGCACAGTATGTTTTCGAATCCAGATCATTCGGGATCGTAAGAACAAACGGTTAGCCCTGTCTCAGGCATCGTACATTGATCAAATGTTGATCAGGTACAGGATACAGGATTCCAAGAGTTGGATTGTTACCTTTCAGGCATGGAATCATTCTATCTAAGGATCAATATCCTACGACACCTCAAGAGGTTGAAAAGATGAGACGGATTCCCTATGCTTCTACTGTAGGAAGCTTGATGTATGCAATGTTGTGTACCAGACCCAACATTTGCTATGTAGTAAGGATTGTCAGTCGGTATCAGTTCAATCTAGGATTTGATCACTAGACGACAGTCGAGACGTTCCTCAAGTATCTTCGGAGAACGAGGGACTACATGCTTGTGTATGGAGCTAAGGATCTGATCCTTACGGGATACAACATTGCTGATTCCTTTACAAAGGCCCTCACGGTTAAAGTGTCCGAGGGTCATCTGGACAGTCTGGGTCTGCGGGACATTCGGCATCTTGTCTAGGGCAAGTGGGAGATGATACTGGGGTATGCCCTAGTTTATTTTATATTGTACAGTTTTATATTGTATTGTACATTAGTCTCCCGAGTCATTAGGACAAGTGGGAGATTTTGGGATTGGTGTCCTAATTCTCTCGGAGTCTCATTATTTTGTAAAGATACACATTGTTCAATGAATAAAATAAGTGTTATTTAATTCTGGCATTTACTCATATCCAATAAACAAATATCCTTGGTTATCTTATGTGAACTTAAGCATGTATATGTGATATACAAGTAGATCATACCTGATTTTTGTAACACTACGTATACGACCCGCTTTGTAGAAGTTTGCAAGTGTTGTAAACTACTACAGATGGTAGATCCTGATCAATCATGTGGAGACATGGAGCAGGAGTGTCCTATACAAAGAGTTTGTATAAGACCTAGTCCACGTGATGACTAGACTCTGTATATAACGTTGTTGATATTAGAGACTTGCATCTCACGTAAATAACCATAGGTGACACGGCCTCAATCCTGAGTGTTATGCGAACTCCTGCCTTTGAGGGTGGTCCTTTGATTAGTATGGGTGAGAGTGATCAGATTTCCAACTCAACATGCCTACCTTTTTGGGGACTTTTCTGACCTGGGAGCTGGGAACTCAATCCAAAATATGGAATTCACTCATTTCCCAAAGAAGGGATAAGTAGAGAGATTGCTCCCTTAAGGGCTGATTTCGGGGCTTGAACATAGTGGCCACAGATTCTCTTTGGAAGAGAAGACTCAGTCATAGTAGGACTATGACTTATGTTCATTAGAGGGATCAATGGTACTTAAGGAGACAGATGTAACTACAGAGGCATAACGGTTATTGGCTCAGCTGTACTTACGAGCGATCTGTGAAGGGTTGTCACACTGCTGAATGGTTAAAATGGACACATAATATATCTGTAGTGAGTAGAGTTCAACTGTCGGTCTTTAGTGGAGTGCCTGGTAGTTAACGAATGCTGGATCCCGTGACTAATGAGTTTAGTCAGTTATTCACGTACCGTTGAAGTTTCGGATCTACAGGCCCATGAGGTCCCCTTGGTAGCTTAGATTCTATTGAGGATCAGTTCTTGGTGTTGATTTGAAATGTTCAAATTGACAAGAGGTGTTTTGATTATATATGATATAATAGATATGATGTATGAGATACATCTAGTAGAGGATTGATGTAAATGAGATTTACATTAAGTACCATGGAATAGAAAAAGAACTATGGTTTATATGTTTCGTGAGATGAAATATTAAAACTATATGTTATAAATATAGTATGATAAATTGGTTATCATTTATATTTATAATAATATTAATCTATTGGATAATTATATTTTTTCTTTTAAATAACCAAAATAGTGGGTGGTTATTGGATCATGGTAACCGTGAGTTTAAAAGAAAAGTGGTTTCCTATTTGAAAAGAATTTTTTACAAAATATTTGAAAATAATTTTGAGTTTTCTCTCAAGCGAAAAAGAAACTCATGGGTCGTCAAGTAAATACAAGATTTACTAAATGATGGTTGGACGATCTAAACAATCGTGCAGGTGCGAGCTAAACGATCGTGTAGTGTTTACTAAATTATCGCATAGCTTTGTTAGATGATCGCTGGCCCAAGGTAAACAGACCGAGCCTGTAGGCGACAGACCGAGCTAACTGATCTCATAGGTTTTGCTAACGATCGCATAGTTTTATCTAAACGATTGGGCATCGACCTAAACAATAGGTCTCCGACTTCTCCCACTTACCCAGTCGTGTACGCGATTGTTATTTCCTTTCGTCTGCCTCACACCAAGTTCGAACACGAGCCCACCCTCTAGATTCTCACACCGAGAATACCAAGGTCGCCTTGTTTGGTGGTATCAGACTCAACTCAACACCGTCAAGGTTTTCTAGAGGCCGTTCGTGGTGTTGTGGAGGCCGTTCTCTTTTACGGAGCAGATCGTGATCGAGGAGATTGTTGAGAACGAGCATGAAGTGTTTGTGCTGTGTTCGTGTAGTGTTACGGTCATGTAGATCGAGTGTTCATGGTCGTTGTTGTTCGAGCAGTCGCACAACGGAGCGTGGAAACGTTCTTGCCGATGTGCGTAGATTTTGTCTTTCTATGCATTTGAGTTTATTCATGCTGTAATTTCTCTGTATAATTGTATAACCGTTTATTTTGAAGTCGACTGTAAATGTATTGTTGATTCATGATTGTAATTTGGAATAGTCTTGCTTCTACTGCTTATGGAAATCTCGTTTTCGATTTCCTTCATAGCATTCTTCCACTTGTTTGTCGTTCTACACGATCATCCCTGTCCTCCTTCCTCTACCAATTCCATCAGAGACCATTCTTTGGATTCTCACTACAGGAATAACAAGGGCTCTAAGTGATGGTGTCATCCCCGATTGATAACGAGCAGAAATGCACGTTATTACAGTGCTAAGTTCTTAAACAATGCTGGCTTGCGTTGATAAAATATGTTAGATTGCGTCCAAAAAACATTAAGTTCATAATATTGCAGCCGCATGCGTTCATCACATTAGAACAGTTGATTTTTGTATTTTTATGCAGAATATACGCTGACGCAAGGCGGAAAGAGCGATCATAAGAAATCATTGGTCGAGCGTAGCATTACCGTAAAGTTTTGCGGTGACGTGTTCGCAAACATCTGCCCAAGAAGGATCACTGCATAGAGCTGGCGCAACTTGGTGGGCGCATCTGGGTGAAAAGCATAATTAATCACGATGGGATAGAAAGCTGATGACGGTCGAATCCAAATTAAGTTGACAGCTGCTAACGATAACAAGTACATTCAACTTTTTGGTGACAAATATTCAGCACATCAGTCAGAGAATTAAAGCTATCTCATCTGTGCAATCATAAGAGAGAAGCCACCCTTCACCTCGAAGCTCTATAAATACCAAAGGCATCCTTGGAAAAAGGGGTTTGGTTCAGTTAGCTCAGCACGTCTTTGTCTATAGTTTTCCTTCTTATTTTAAGGTGGAGCAAGAGAAGAGCCGAGATAACGAAAAATCGCTCAAGGAAACTCGAGAGAGAACCCGGAGGGGTAGAAGCAGAGAGCAGGCCGACTCCCGCGAGAGTGAGATTATCTTTTGAACACGAGTAGAAAAGACAGTGTAAAAGCCTGGGAAGTAAGAGATTGCTACCAGGCTCTTTATTCTATTCTTACATTGTTATTTTGTACTTCATCTTTATATTTATACAACAGAAGTTCTTATTCTACATCTGTTCACTCTCTTAGCATGCATGAGTAGCTAAACTTGTCAAATGGGTTGAGAAGAACTAAGCTAACATGACCTAGGATGTTCATTGCTTGCGATTATCTTGTTTTATGCTGTGTCAAATATCCTTTTAGAGCTACTCGAGAGAGAGTCTAAAGAAAGAACCTAAGACTTGAGAGAGCTAGGTTAGAATCTAGACTCGAGAAAGCATGATTAGAACTGCATAAACAAGAGATAGGGACTTAAAGATATGCTCTATTTGCCAACCTGCATCACATGCACCCTAGAGATAGGTATGATATTATGTGGTCACCTTACTTGTGTGTGTGTCATTTTGTAATCGCATAAATAAGAATAGAGGCTTATGTGTAGGTCCTATAGACTTATTGCATATATCGCATGCGTTCTAGCTTTAGAAGCTGTAGCATTTGCATCGAGAGATGGTATATGTGTTGCATGATCGCAAAGCATGAACGCATCCTAGAAAGTGTTAACCAAAACCCTTCTCAACCCATTCACCACATACTCATCGCATCTTCCGTTTGTCAACTCTTTTCGAACTCTGCCGCATTTGTTTATTTTCATTACAGCAACAAACAAACCAACAACTATTTGAGTTACCGGTTACCGCAAAGTTTACTTGAAAATTACCACCATATATTGTTTTCCCAAGTCCCTAAGTTCGATCCTGGACTTACCAGAAAACTCAGTGGGGTTTACACTTGGATTCCACTGAGAAAACTTGAGTGCTCAACGCATTTTCATCATCACATTTTATCCATAATTCCACTCATAAAATAACGCATCAAGTTTTTGGCGCCGTTGCCGGGGACTTCGGCAAAATAGTGTGCTAATGGTAATTTTTTTGATTTCTTTGCAGACTCTCAATCTCTGGCGAATTACGGCCCGGAGATTGAGAGGACGTTTAGAAGGAGATTAAGAGACCGCCAACAACAGCAGTCAAATAAAGAAGATATAGTGGAGCAGCCTGGAAATGGAGCACCAAACGAAAACAACGTCATGGCGAATCCAATCCTTCTGGCTAACGATCGCAATAGACCCATTAAGGACTATGCACCGCCAAACCTCTATGATTTCTCTCCAGGAATCATGAGGCCTGCCCCTGTCTCTTATACACATCTAGATGTGTATAAGAGACAGAGATATGGACGAATTGCTCAGCTATGCCAGGGTGAGGTTTAAGAGGTTGGTCTGAGACTATCCACACAATGGATTGCCAGACTGCCTTCAAATGGAAATCTTTTATCATGGTAGAAATCCTGCTTCGCAGACCGCTGCCAATGCGGCAGCCACTGGTGGTCTGCTTGACAAAACGTATGATGAGGCTAAGAACATCTTGGATCTCATCTCTAAAAACCACGAGGATTGGAGAGAGAGTGATTAGAGACTGAGAATCAAGGATAACGACGCAAGTAATGGTGCCGTTGCTTCGCTACAAAATCAGATGACTGCAATGATGAACTTAATTCAGGGAATTGCGATCAGCAGCCCAGCACCGCAAAATGGGCAAGTCAACGTAATTAGTCAAAACACCGTAAGGTGTGCAACTTCCTGTGACGGGCACGCAATGGAAGAATACCCACAGAATCCATAGTTTATTTACTTTGTGAAAAATAATCCATTTTCGAATACCTATAACCCCGGGTGGAGAAACCACCCCAATTTTGCATGGAAGATTCAGTAGCAGAATTTCCAATCTGTGGCACAAAAAGAAGGGCCACCTGGATTCTTCCCACGCAATAACGGTTAGACAAGAAATCAAGCCAGTAGCTCGCAAATGCCGCAATCATCCTCTTTGGAAAGCCTATTGAAGCATTATATAGAGAAAAACGAAACTATGTTTCAAAGTCAGGCTACGTCCAACCGCAATCTAGAATTACAGATGAGCCAGATTGCAAGTGAGCTAAAGAACAGACCGCAAGGGGATTTTCCGAGTTCAACAGAACTCCCATGCAACCCGAGGAGATCAGGTAAAGAGCAATGTCAAGACATTGCATAGTGGAAAAACTGTGGAGGCAGAAAGAAAGGAGCCCAGCCGAACTCCTCCAATTGCACCGGAACCTGAAATTGTGGTGACTCAAGAAGAAAAAGGAGAAAAATAAGCAATAGAGCTAGAAGTTGCGTCTACCTCAAAGCCAACAGAGAAGGGGACCGTGAGAGTGCAGTTACCAACCTTCCCATAGAGACTCAGAAAGAAAAAGAATGACAAGGTACAATACCAATGCTTCATGTCTATGTTAAAACAATTACATATTAATATTCCATTCAGTGAAGCGATTGAGGAGATGCCTGCATACGCGAAGTTTCTGAAAGAAATGGTAACAAAGAAGAGGGGTACTGGTAAGTTTGCCACGGTGGCTCTAACACAGAGTTCGAAATCAATAATTCCACCAAAGATGAGCGATCTTAGGAGCTTTACTATACCTTGCTCCATAGGAGGGTTGTACATCAGGCAAGCCTTGTGTGACCTTGGAGCCAGCATCAATTTGATGCCTCTGTCGATCTTTAAGTAGCTGAATGTGGGGCAACTTGCAGCCACGACCATGACTCTCCAACTTGAAGATAGATCTCTGGTGCATCCAGAGGGGAAGGTGAAGGACGTGCTGATCACCATAGACAAATTTATCCTACCAGCCGACTTCATCATCTTGGATTACAAAGTTGACAAAGATGTGCCCATCATCCTGGGGCGACCATTTTTATCAACAGGTTGTGCTTAGATTGATGTGCATAAAGGGGAGATCACTTTGAGCATAAATGGACGAAAGCTTAAGTTCAACATCATCTGTGCCATGACGTTTCCTGATGAAGAAGACCTCCATGACTCAGACGACAACCATAATTTGATTCAAGAAGAAAAGTTTGACAAAGAGAATGAAGAAGAGGATGCAAGCGCATCCATTGCTGCCTGTAATGCAATCATAAAAAGAACAAACAAAGAAGTTGAAATGATCGCAACCCAAGAAGAAGAGCCACCAGAAAAAGAAGAAAGAAAAACAACGCAACTGTCCTTAGTAGAACCACCAACAATGGAATTAAAGACCCTGCCGAACTACCTAAAGTATGCATTTTTGGGGCAGAATGAGAAGCTGCCAGTAATTATTTCCTCCGAACTTAACGAAGACTAGGAGAATGCGTTGATGAGCATTCTAAGGAAACATGTGTGAGCAATTGGCTAGACGCTCGCCGACATTTGAGGAATTAGCCCAGCGTACTGTATGCACCGAATTCATCTTGAAGAAATCCACAAGGCAACGATCAAACATCAGCGCAGACTCAACCCTGCGATAAAAGAGGTCGTTAAAAAGGAGATCATTAAGTGTTTAGATGCGGGCATTATTTATCCGATAGCAGATAGCCGGTGGGTCAGCCCCATGTAGTGTGTGCCAAAAAAGGATGGCATGACGTTAGTGCCGAACGAAAATAATGAACTAATACTGCAAAGAACTGTCACCGGGTGGCGTATTTGCATGGACTACCACAAGCTGAATATGGCGACAAAGAAAGATCATTTCCCTCTACCATTCATTGACCAGATGCTAGATCGTCTAGCCGGAAATGACTTTTACTACTTTCTGAATGGCTATGCCAGGTATAACCAGATTATGATTGCTCTAGAAAACCAGGACAAGACCACATTCACCTGCTCATATGGGACCATTGCTTTTCGCCCATGCCGTTTGACCTCTGCAATGTGCCGAGCATGTTCCAAAGGTGCATGATGGCCATCTTTTCAGACTATCTTGAGGACACTATTGAAATCTTCATGGACGACTTCTTTGTTTATGGGCACACATACGAACTTTGTCTTGCCAACCTGAAGAAGATACTGAAAAGATGCAAGGAGACGAATCTCGTGCTTAACTGGGAAAAATGTCATTTCATGGTGAATGAGGGCATTGTGCTGGAGCACAAGGTATCGCGAGATGGGTTGAAGGTGGATAAAGCACAAATAGAAGCAATTGAAAAACTCCCACCTCCAATAGATGTAAAGGCTGTAAGGAGTTTCTTGGGGCATTTCGAATTCTACAAACGTTTTGTCAAAGATTTCTAAAAAATAGCATGACCGCTGAGTGCGTTGTTGGAAGCAGATAGGAAATTTGACTTTGATGATAATTGCCGCAACACATTCATAATTTTAAAGAATGCATTGACGACTGCATCCGTTTTAATCGGACCAAATTGCACACTTCCTTTTGAAATAATGTGTGATGCAAGCGAGTATGCGATGGGAGCAGTGCTAGCACAGAAGAGAAAAACAATCCTGCATCCCATCGCATATACAAGTAAGACGCTAAACCCTACTCAGACTAACTACACCACCACGGAAAAAGAGCTGCTTGCGGTAATTTTTGCGTTAGAAAAATTTAGAGCATATCTGTTGGGAACGAAGGTACTCATCCATACTGATCATTCAACAATAAAGTACTTAATGACAAAGAAGGACGCAAAGCCGAGGTTGATCAAATAGGTTCTCCTCCTTCAAGAATTTGACATAGAAATAATTGATCGAAAGGGGATGGAGAACTAAGTTGCGGATCACTTGTCTAGATTGAAAAATCTTGAGGTTGACTGCAATGAGTCAGAGGTGAGTATGGTGTTCCTAGATGAGCAGCTGTTCCATATTGAAGAATTGCCATGGTATGCTGACATAGTCAACTATCTGGTTTGCGAGCAATTTCAGAAGGAATATACTAACTACCAGAAGAGGAGGCTTAAGCACGAATGTAGATCATATTTCTGGGATGAGCCAAATATGTATAAAAAAGGGGTAGACCAGATTCTGCGACTATGCGTACCAAATGTTGCTCAACAACGCATACTATCGCAGTGTCACGACTCACCATATGGTGGGCACTTTGGAGGACAACGCACCGCAGCTAAGGTTTTACGGAGTGGATTCTTTTGGCCAACATTGTTTAAGGATGCAGTTGACTACGTGATGAAGTGTGATCGGTGCCAACGCACAAGTAACATTTCATGGAAACATACAATGCCGATGAACATCATCTTGGAGCTTGATTTGTTCGACGTATGGGGTATTGACTTCATCGGACCATTCCCTCCATCGAATGGTAAAAATTATATTTTGTTAGTTGTCGACTATGTATCCAAGTGGGTAGAGGCAGTGGCATGCACCACAAGCGATGTGGCGGTAGTATCTCAATTCCTGAAGAAAAACATTTTCACTCATTTTGGCACTCTACGTGCCATCATAAGTAATGAAAGGTCCTACTTTTTCAATCATACTGTCAAGAAGCTACTGCACAAATAGCATTCTCCACCAAGTGGCCATCGGATACCATTCGTAGATGAATGGTCAAGCCAAGGTGTCCAATCAGAAGATTAAGCTGATACTTGAGAAGGTGGTAAGGCTTTCACAAAAGGATTAGGAAACAAAACCCGACAATGCGTTGTGGGCATACCGGACTACATTTAAAGCACCCATAGGTATGTCCCCGTATGCGTTGGTATTTGGTAAGGCATGTCATTTGCCTCTGGAGCTGAAATACAAATCACGTGGGCGGTGAAGAAGCTAAACTTCGACTTGGAGAAAGCAGGAGAAGTAAGAAAACTTCAACTGGTCAAGCTGGAGGAATGAAGGGTGAGCACATATGAGAACGCAAAGATTTACAAGGAGCGCACAAAGCACTGGCACGATAAAAATATATGTGGTAAGAACCTCCAAGTCGGGCAGAAGGTCTTACTATTCAACTCACGTCTATGGCTCTTCCCTGGAAAATTAAAGTCACGTTGGTCCATACCATTCATAACTAGAGAGGTATTTCTGCATGGTGCGGTTGAATTATCAAATGATGACGAAACCAACATATTCAAAGTTAATGGGCAACGAATAAAAGCGTATCACAAAGAAGGCTGGCATCGCCAAGTCGACTCCGTGAAACTGAGAAACTTTGAATAAAGAAAGAAGTGGGTGGTCCCTGCGCCGATCGAAATTCTTCAGGGACGCAAGTTTTAGGAATCATGGAATCTTCAACTTTTCTCTACTACTCTGAATCTTCAAGTTTTAGCTCTTTATTTATTCTCATTCAAAAAAAAAAGTTTGTTTTGTTTAATCTTATTTGACCTTCTCACTGTTTTTCTTGCAACGATCGAGGCACTGAATTGCGGAGATGTTACAAGAAGAAGCAACTTATCTCATTCCTTCACTGCAATCAAAAGCAGATAGATCGCCACAAAGAAAGGATGCATCAATACACAATGCAGGC
Source organism: Benincasa hispida (assembly GCF_009727055.1). Taxonomy (NCBI): domain Eukaryota; kingdom Viridiplantae; phylum Streptophyta; class Magnoliopsida; order Cucurbitales; family Cucurbitaceae; genus Benincasa; species Benincasa hispida. The sequence continues at coordinate 14,480,607 of NC_052353.1, read as the reverse complement.
GACAACGCAAATTTGGGGGTTGTATTCTTCCTTAACGTTTATTTCAAATTTTGCATTATCGCATCGCATTTTACTTTTGAAAGTTTTATCACCGCATCCTCTTTAATTACCTCAATTAGTTAACATTGATAAACTTAGTAAGTCGCCGCATGCTGTCTCTTTGCCAGTTATGATTTTAATGATGAAAAACACGCTTCTGTTTCTTTCGTATATACCAGAGTCACTTAATTTTAAGATAGTCACCTCATAGAATATTTCTAGAAGTTAAGGGTTTGCTAGCTTTCTTTCAAACTCTCTTTACGAAACCTCCTAAAAACATCGCATAACTTCTTTCAATCTTTTGACAATGAGAACATTGTTGCATTTTAAATTTGGGGTGAGATATTTATTTTCGAACTTGCTATTTTGAAAAAAAATAAAAAAAAGAAGAAGAAAAGAGGAAAATTTTGAGAATAACAACTCCACTGTCAACGCAATGGGAAACCCATGTTTATAAGAGTTAAGTTATGAAGGGCACTTACCCGTAGTTGGATGTCCGTATGACACACGTGGGGGCAAGCCAAAACAAAAGTAAGTCGTCAGGATCAACGAATAAATAAATGACCGCAATTTTGCTGCCAAGTAGGTATGAGTTTAGTCTAAGAAAGAGTGCATTGCTCGTAGTTAGATGTCCGCATGACACACGTGGGGGCAAGCCAAAATGAAGGCAAGGAATTTGGATCAGCACAAGGTCAGAAAAAGAAATAAAATAATGTCAAGAAATATGCAAGGATAAAAATCATTTGACACCCTTGTGGAAAAGTTTTTTTTTTTTTGAAATAAATCATGCGATGTCTCGAAATTTAGTAAAGTCTTTTTAAAGGTTAAGCTTGCGGTCCCTAGGTCTTAGAAGTATTTTAAGAGAGACTTGAATAAGACTTAAGGAAATTTTTGTGTATAGGAGTTGAATGAAGTATCCTTGAGAAATCTAGGAAAAGAGATTTGTGGTCGACTCACTAAAGGAATCTTTAGCTTATGCTTGAGGACAAGCATTGTTTAAATTTGGGGGTGTGATAACGGGAAAAAATGCACATTATTATAGTGCTAAGTTCTTAAACAATGTTGGCTTGCATTGATAAAATATATTAGATTGCGTCCAAAAAGCATTAAGTTCATAATATTGCGTCCGCATGCGTTCATCACATTAGAACAGTTGATTTTTGTATTTTTATGTAGAATATGCATTGATACAATGTGGAAAGAGCGATCATAAAAAAATCATTGGTCGAGCGCAGCATTACCGCAGGGCTTTACAGTGATTTGTATTTGCAAACATCTGCCCAAGAAGGATCGCCGCATAGAGCCAGCGCAATTTGGTGGGCGCATCTGGGTGAAAGGCATAATTAATCATGATGGGATAGAAAGCTAATGGCGGTCGAATCCGAATTAAGTTGACAGCCGCTAACGATAACAAGTACATTCAGCTTTTCGGTGACAAATATTCGGCGTATCAGTCAGGGAATTAAAGCCATCCCATCTGTGCAATCATAAGAGAGAAGCCGCCCTTCACCCCGAAGCTCTATAAATACCAAAGGCATCCTTCGAAAAAGCGGTTCGGTTCAGTTAGCTCAGCACGTTGTTGTCCATAGTTTTCCTTCTTATTTTAAGGTGGAGCAAGAGAAGTGCCAAGACGGCGGAAGATCGCTCAGGGCAACTCAAGAGAGAACCCAAAGGCATAGAAGCAGAGAGCGGGCCGACTCTCGCGAGAGCGAGATTATCTTTTGAACACGAGTAAAAAAGACAGTGTAAAAGCCTAGGAAGCAAGAGATTGCTACCAGGCTCTTTATTCTATTCTTGCATTGTTATTTTGTACTTCATCTTTATATTTATACAATGAAAGTTCTTATTCTACATCTGTTCACTCTCTTAGCACGCATGAGTAGCTAAACTTGTCGAATGGGTTGAGAAGAACTAAGCTAACATGAACTAGGATGTCCATTGCTTGTGATGGTGTCATCCTCGGTCTTACTTGTTCATTTGCGACTGTTCGTGTAAACGATTGTGTTGCTGATAGTCGACTATTTTCTGGGCGATAAAGATCGTAGAGGGTTGCTTCCGTTGGGTTGAGTTCGAAGTGAAGNCGACTATTTTCTGGGCGATAAAGATCGTAGAGGGTTGCTTCCGTTGGGTTGAGTTCGAAGTGAAGACAGTCTTCAACTGGTATACTCAATCTGTTCTTATTTATTTGTCAAAGCATGTTGTTAATTAGTGTTAAAATGCATACCTATTTGTTAGAATATGTGTGTGGTAATTCAGTCACAATGAAATAGGAAAGATCTGAATGCGCTCATAGATACTTTTCTTTAAGAGTTCCTTCAATTGGTATCAGACCCAGGTTTTAATAATATATATGATATGTTGTTAAGACGCTTCAGTGGGAGATTAATAACATGTATGATATATTGTTTTGAGCTTTTGCGTCCCTAACAGTTCACATCGAGATTCTTGCTTCACTTCGTGTCACCCTGGGAGTGACCTCCAATCGCAAAGTGTTTGCATGAATCAAAACTCGGTTTAATAGGGGAAGTTGTTCACATAATAATCAAATATGATGTTTTGATTTTAATTCTCACATCCCTAAAGAGTTCACACTGTAAGGTTCATACGACACTTTGTGTCACCCTGGGAGTGATCTCCATTCGGAAAGTGTTTGCATGAGTCAATATCAAGGTGAATAAGAGGAAGTTGTTCAATGAAAAATCAAATATGTGATATATTGATTTCAACTCTCACGTCCCTAGAAAGTTTCTTAAGATTCATACAACGCTTCGTGTCACTTTAGGAGTGACCTCTATTCACAAAGTGTTTGTATGGGTTAAGATCAAGGTGAATGGGGGAAGTAGTTCATAGTAAGTGGGTGAAGGATATGTGTCAACATGTCCTGCGGTCTCTTCCATTAGTTTGGACTGTGAAATTCCTATGTTGCACCTGTTGGTTAGCTTTAGGCGGCCCTTGCTAGTCGTTTAACAATGACCATCCCCTCGGAGGGTTGTAACATAGGATTTGGAACAACTCAAACTCTAGAAATACATAGGATTTCTTATGTCCATTCCCAAACTTGACTCTCCAATTCGGTAGCATCGTTGGAGCTGACCTCTGATGTCTGAAAATGGATGGGTTACACTTACAGAGGTACTAAGTGTTCGTAATTTCTAACAAAAAATGGTAACTAAATGACTATAGGAATAAGAGTTATTTTGGAGATAGTATTTCGTAAAAAATATCTTACTTTAGTGAAGGAAATGAATAATGATTATAGGTACATTATTACTTTTTTTCTAAAACTTGATTTGGATTTAGTTTCAATTTTCTAATAAGAATATGTTTAAATTTTCAGCATGTCGAATACTTCTAAAATACTGTCTTCCGCTTTAGTAAATATTAATGATAATTCAACATGAAAATTACTAGCAAATGATGATTCGAAACAAGTTTTAATAGAGGATTGTCCTCTATCTCTCAACTCATCTAAAATTTTGAACAATATAGATGAGAATGCAAAAATCGAACAACAAAGTAAATGCAATTTACTTGCCACCGAAATATGCTTAGTGGAAAATGATAAAAGATCTGGATAATAGATTCAGGTGCCGCTAATCATATTTGTATTATCTTTCAGGAAACAAGCTCCTAGAGGCAACTTACAAAAGGCGAAGCAACCTTTAAAGTAGGGACCGAAAGGTTGTTTCAGTTAAAGAAATGGGAGATATGAATTTATTTATAGGAGATGGATACATTTTACTGAAAATGTTTATTACATTCCTTCTATGAAAAGGAAATTAATATCTATCTCATGTTTACTGGAACAAAATTAGTTTCTTTTGAAAATAATGAAGTGTTCATTACTTCGAAAAATATCAAAATTTGTTCTGCAAAATTAGAAAATAACTTGTACATATTAAAACCAACTGAGATAAAAGTTGTTTTGAACATAAAGATGTTAAAAACATTTGAGACTCAAAATAATAAAAGGAAAGTTTCTCCAAATGCCTATCTTTGGCACTTGAGACTTAGTCACATAAATCTCAATAGAATTGAGAGGTTGGTGAAGAACGGTAATCTAAATCAGTTAGAAGACAATTCATTACCTCCATGTGAATCTTGTCTTAAGGGTAAAATGACTAAAAGATCTTTTTCTGGAAAAGGTCTTAGAGCCAAAGAACTCTTAGAGTTGGTACATTCAGACCTTTGTGGTCTGATGAATGTTAAAGCTAGAGGAGGGTATGAATATTTCATCAACTTTGTTGATGAATATTCAATGTATGGGCATATTTACCTAATGCATCATAAGTCCGAAACAATTGAAAATTTCAAGGAATATAAGGTTGATGTTAGGAACCAATTAGGTAAAAAACTTAAAACACGTCGATCAGATTGAAGTGGTTAGTGTTTGGATTTAAAATTCCAGGACTATTTGATAGAACACAGAATCCAGTCACAACTCACAACACCTGGCACACCTCAACAAAATGGTGTGGCAGAAAGGAGAAACAAAACCTTGTTAGACATGATTCATTCTATGATGAGTTATGATCAATTACCAAGTTCTTTTTGGAAACATGCAGTTGATACTACAGTGTATATATTGAACATGGTTCCCTCGAAAAGTGTTTCTGAAACACCGTACGATCTATGGAGAGGACGTAAAGGTAGTTTACATCACTTTAGGATCTGGGGATGCCCATAACATGTGTTGGTGCAAAATCCTAAGAAGTTGGAACACCGTTCAAAGGTATGCCTATTTATAGGTTACCCTAAAAGACAAAAAGTTGTTTCTTTTATGATCCTCAAGAAGATAAAATATTTGTATTGACAAGCAACTTTCCTAGAGGAAGACCACATCAAACATCATCAACCTTGCCATAGGCTAGTAATTGATGAAATAACTAGAGAAATGACAAATGCATCAACAAAAGTTATTGATCGAGTAGGTCCATCAACAAGAGTTGTTGATGAAACTAGTACTTCACATCATTCTCAAGAGTTGAGAGTGCCTCGGCGTAGTGGGAATGTTGTGCAATAGCCTGACTGGTACATGGGTTTAACTTAAACTTAAGTCATCATACAGATAATGCCTTAGAGGATAAATACCAGCGGATTAAAGCCATGGACCTTGAAATGTAGCCAATGTATTTCAATTTAGTCTGGGATCTTGTAGATCAACCAAAAGGAGTAAAACCCATTGATTGCAAGTGGATCTATAAAAGAAAACCAAACCAAGCTGGAAAGGTACAGACCTACAAAGCTAGGCTTGTGGCAAAAAGGTTTATCCAAAGAGAAGGGGTAAACTATGAAAAAAAAACCTTCTCTATGGTTGCCATGATAAAGTTAATTAGAATACTCTTGTCCATAGCTGCATTTTATAATTATGAAATCTGGCTAATGGATGTCAAGACAGCTTTCCTAAATGGCTATCTTATGGAGAGTATCTATATGACTCAACCAGAAGAGTTTATAGGACAGGGTGAAGAAAAAAAAGTTAACAAGCTTAATAGATTCATTTATGGATTAAAACAAGCGTCTCGATCCTGGAATACGAGATTTGACACCGCGATAAAATCTTATGGCTTTGAACAAAATGTTGACGAACCTTGTGTTTACAAGAAAATCGTTAACAAAACTGTTTCTTTTTTGGTGTTGTGTGTTGATGATATTCTATTCATAGGAAATGAAGTAAAATTTATGGTTGACATCAAGAGATGGCTTGCTATTCAATTCCAAATGAAAGATTTGGAAGAAGTACAGTATGTTCTTGGGATCCAAATAGTTTGAACCGTAAGAACTGAACTTTAGTATTATATCAGCCATCTTATATAGACAAGATGTTGTCTAGATATAAAATTCAAAATTCCAAGAAAGAAATGTTACCTTTCAGATATGGAATTCATCTGTCTAAGAAACAAAGTCCTAAGACACTTCAAAAGGTTAAGGTTATGAAATGAATTCCATATACATCAGCACTAGGGAGTTTAATGTATGCCATGTTGTGTACTCGTCCCGACATATGCTATGTAGTTGGAATTGTCAACAGATTTCAGTCCAATCCTGGATATGATCATTGGACTACAGTTAAAAACATCCTCAAATATCTTTGGAGAACGAGGAATTATATGCTTGTGTATAATACTAAGGATCTAATCCTTACTAGATACACTGATTCTGACTTCTAGATCGATATTGATTCAAGGAAATCAACTTCGTGGTCAATATTCACTCTGAGTGGAGGAGCAGTTGTGTGGAGAGTATCAAGCAAAGTTGTATTGTTGACTCCACAATGGAAGCTGAATATGTAGCTGCAAGTGAAACAGTAAAAGAAGCAATATGACTCAGTAAATTCCTAACTGATTTGGAAGTGGTTCCAAATATGCACCTGTCAGTCACCTTATATTGTGATAACAGTAGAGCGATTGCAAACTCAAAGGAACCTAAAAGCCATAAACATGGAAAGCATATCGAGCACAAGTACCATCTCATCAGGGAGATTGTACACAAGGAAGACGTGATTGTCATACAGATAGCCTCACAAGATAATTTGGCTGATCCATTTACGAAGGCCTTCTCGTCTAAAGTGTTTGAGGGTCACCTAGTAGGACTAGGACCACGAGATACTTAGAACTAGGACAAGTGGGAGAAATAATAGGTATCTGATTTCCTAGTTTATTATATTTATTTTGTTATTTTTATTCTCTCATTTGAACTCAACATTGTATATATATATTTATCCACTGGAGTTTTAGTCCAAGTGGGAATTTGTTGGATTGTATGTCCTAAAAATCGTTGTTCGTAAAGTTAAACATATTCTATTATCAATAAAGATGTTATTTAACATTTCTTAAATAAAGTTGTTATTAAATTTGTAGATTGCAGTTGTAAAAATTAAATCCAATAAACTAAGATCCATGGTTATTATATAAATACTTGAACTTTATGTAGAGACATAAAGATGAATCAAGTTTGAATAAATAGTCAAAACGGTCTAAAGTATACGAATAAGGTTGGGTGCCTTATTCTAGTAACACTATCGGATGTTGTCCACTCTATAGTTGTTACAATTTGTTGTAAGGTGCTACAAGTGAAGTGATCTTGATTCGTTCATGTATTGACATGAGGAGTAGGGGCGTCCTATGCAATGAGTTTGCCTAAGATCAAACAAAGAAATAAGTCACTCTTACTTTATAATATTTTTTACTCTTTAAGACTGATTATTTCGCTTAGATGACCTATGTAACTCGATCTTAATCCTGTGCTGACTTTAAACTCTCTTTTTTTGCGGGATTATCCTTAGATTTTCATAGGTGAGAGTTCGCTCAACAGCGGCAGCTCAATAAGCCTCCCATTTCAGGGGTAAGACCAGGTAGATAGTTGAGTACATAGAATGCAAGACGAAATTCACGCCTACACGATTTAAGGATAGGAAGAAGGTTGTTCTCTTAAGTGCTCAATTCAGGTCTTGAACAAGGGGCCCCACCCTCTCATTGTCCCGAGAGGGATCCGTTTTAGTGATTAAATCAGAATCAATTGTTCATTAGAGGCTTGATGAAACTTAAGGAGCAAGACGTAATTTTGAGGGTAAAACAACATATTGCCCCAACCGTTATTATGAACAACCCGTGAAGAGTCAACTTACTAATTATGGTTAAATTAAGTGGACACAAATATATCTACATTGAGGAGGGTGTAACTATCAAGCTATAGTGGTGTGACTCGATAGTTAACGAATATTGATTAATTTGGTCTAAAGATTTTTAGCCAATTAATATCTCGTTGGAGTTCGTGATCTGTGGATCTATCAGGTCTTTCTACTAGCTCGTAAAACATGAACACTATGAATTAGTAAATTGAGTGAATTTGGAATGATTTCAATTTAAAATGTTCAAATTGAATTTAGGGTTTTAGTTTGCATAAGATCGGACCAAGAAATAAGTCACTCTTACTTTATAACGTTGTTTACTGTTTAAGATTGTTTATTTCGCTTAGATGACCTAGAAAACTCGATCTTAATCCTGGGCTAACTATGACTTCTGTTTATTCGGGCTTATCCTTAGATATGCATAGGTGAAGGTTGGCACAATAGCACCGACTCAATAAGCCTCCTATTTCAGGGGTAAAACTGGATAGATAGCTGGGGACATAGAGTATAAGATGGAATTCACGCCTACCTGTTTTAGGGATAGGAGGAAGGTTGTTCTCTTAAGTGTTGAATCCATGTCTTAAACAAGGGGCCTCACCCTCTTAATAGCCCGAAAGGGATCCGATTTAGTGATTGGATCACAAAACAATTGTTCATTAGAGGATCAGTGAAACTTAAGGAGCAAGATGTATTTTCGGGAGTAAAACAATATATTGACCTAGTTGTTATTACGAACAACCTGTGAAGGGCCAACTTATTGATTATGAAATCAAGTGGACACAAATATATCTACAGTGAGAAGAGTGCAACTATCTAGCTATAGTGGTATGACTCGATAGTTAACGAATATTGATTAAATCATTATAAAGATTTTTAGCCAATTAATCTCAAATCGTTGGAGCTCATGATCTGTAGGTCCATAAGCTCCTTCTATTAGCTCGTAAAATATGAACATCATGAATTAGTAAATTGAGTGAATTTGGAATGATTTCAATTTAAAATGTTAAAATTGAATTTTGGGTTTGAATTTGAATAGCTCAAATTCAAATTAGGGATTGTATAATTATTTGATATAATTAATTAACATTTAATTTATCAAAATTAAATGAAATTGGAGAGTTTATAATATTTAAATAATAATCACATGGATAGGATTCATGTTTAAAATTAAGTGTGAGATTAATTTAATATTTGATATTAAGTTATTATTTAATTAATTAAAATAAAATTAATTTTCAAAATTCAAAATAAATTTTAGAAATTGAATATTTAATTTTATTTATTTTTGAATTAAATAAATTAGAAAATTGGAAATTAAAAGGATAGTGTAATTTTCCACAATTTTGAAGTAGGGGGTGGTTTAACCTCCATACTTCCACCTATCCCATTAAATTAATCCAATTGAAGTGTCATTTGGATTCTCCTTTAGTGCCTACATGTATAAGAAGATTAAAAACACTTCAAATTTCTCAGATTTGGGAATGGGAGTTGCTGAAAGTCAGTTTCTACACAAAAGCTCTTCTTTACCTGAAACCCACCTGATTTCCTTCACAAATTCACTCTATTTTTTAGTTCCACCACTCAAATTCAAGGTTGAGAATAGTAGAGAAGATGTCTTGGTGGTTCACTGTAGATTTGAAGCTGAAATTACGTGAAAAGCAGCTTGGATTGGAGGAATTCTTCAAAGGTATGTGTTGTTTGAAACCCTATTTTGTAAAATATGTTTTTGCGTGCTTTTAGAACTCAAAAATGTAATTAGAGTGCTTATTGATTATGATTGTTTCCATTGCTTACTTCTTTTTCCTATCACTAATGAGCTACTTGAGTCAAACGTATACAGTAAACCTTATTAGCTTGTGCCATTTATGTACTTGATTATCTTTTTTGCACTGAGCAAATGATTGTTTTTAGGGCAAGATTGATATTTGGCGCACACACTTACATCAAAAGCAATGTCTAGCCTGCTAGGTATTAAATAGCACAAGCTTCCAATGATGCTTCTATATAGGCTCTCATCGACTTGAGTTCCATCTGAGTCTTTTAACATTTTCACATGTGAGTTGGAGTTGGAGTTCTTTTGACACTAGAACATTCCAAGTCAAACTTCTTCACTAGACTTTTAGCATATTTGCTTTGAGAGATAAAGATTCACTCACTAAGTTTCTTTATTTGAAATCTTAGAAAATAGACAATTCTCCTACCAGGCTCAGCTCGAATTCTTCCTGCATTTGTTTCACAAAGAGCTTGACCATCTCTTGTGACATCTCTCCGAAAGCAATATCGTCAACATAAATTTGAACAATCACAAAATTTTCATGATATTTTTTTCCCAAAGAGAGTCTTATTAATTCCTTTTCGGTATAGGAAAATACCAGACAATATATTACAGTCAGATATTTCCAGATAAGAAAAATATTCTGCAGGAAGATACTCTGATGTCACAAACAGATGTTAAGACTTTATACAAGATATCAAAAGAAACTACAGCCTTAAAAAAATATAAAGCTAACTAAACAAATCTCCAACATATATAATTAAATCATCTCACATTCCCATGTAAATTTATAAATAGGATCTTTAAACCAAAACTTCTTTACTCTCACATCAATTAAATTTTTTTATGCTTACACATAAATGTCATCAATAAGCTATATAAAAAATATACAACGTTAATTATCATTTTATTATTAGATATAATTTTTTTTTATATTTCAAAACCTTTTCTAACCTCTTACTTTCCTACAATTATGAAAGAGTTTTCTTCTACTCATTAATTTCCACATCAACAATTTATGAATTCATAATTCATTTTTATACTTTTATTTATTTTTTTGTTTTCTATTTTATTTTTCGGGTTACCTTCTTAATTAATTAAGTACATAGCTAATAATTTCAATTTTCGATGAAATAGTTGTTTAACAATCTTCAAATTTTTTTAAAAGTTATATAATGTACAACTATTATTTTCCTCCATAATTGTTACTTTTCTTAATATTTATTATAAAATATTATTTTTAAAATAAAAAACCACATGCAATGTACGTAAACAAAAAATTTCTCTATATCTTTATCTTTATATATATAAGTACGAATGTAAGAAAAAACTTTTTTGGACATTACCCTCACATATTTTAAAAAGCTCCTCTCAATTTTTTTTTACAAAAAAAAAAAAAAAATTGTGTTTTTCAATATATTCTCTCATTTGCGCTATTTTCTCAAAAAAATTGCTAGATTTAGAGTGTGTTAGTGCTCACTAACATAACACAAGACCTGTACATTGTTGTATGATTTTTTTTTATTCTTATTCCTTCCTCTCTTTTTATTCAAATGAATGAAATACGTACAAGAATTTTTTGATACTTTTTCAACCATATTGACAATAAATTCTTTATCGGAATGCATACCAAAATCCTTAGGCACGTTGATGCTTGGACAATAACCACCAATCGTGATAACTTTGTTTAAAACAAATGATGTCCTATCAAAACGATGATTGAGGAAGTGTTGATTGTATTATTTTTTTTGTGTTTACAATTGTTTTAGTTTTCAATTTTATTTTATTTTGTTTAATTTTATATTTTTAAATTTTACTTTTTATGTTCAAGACAAACGTGAAAATGAAAAGTTTAGTAAAGAGAATTAAAAGAAAACAATATACAATATTTAAAAAAATAGATATATATACTAAATTATATTAAAATAAAGTCATAAAATTCAAAAATACCATGTATGCAAATAGTTTTTAAGCTGTCTAATATCATTCATTTTAATATAACAGAAACAAAAATCCTTTTTCTTTTTTTTTTTTTTTTTGTTAAAAGAAACTATATATACATATATAATATCCAATAGTAAAAAACAATTAAATTGAGAAATTGAGAGTAAGAAAAAACTTAAAAGAGAATATCAATATTAATATATTGTCTCTATTTATTTTTTTTAATTTAAATATACCTAGAAATGCACTTTATTTGAATATATCAAATGTATTCATAAAATTTAAAATAACATTTTTTGTGCATGTGTACATAATTTCAAAATTTAAAAAAAATTAAAAAATATCCTTAAAGAAGTTAAAACCGACCATTTAGATATATTTATAAATTTGAATATAAAAAGTCTTAGATTATTCTAGAAAATAAATGTCATATTATGTCTTGATCATCTTTAATGATGACTTAAGTTATAGAAAATTTAGGATATAGAAAGTTTTGTGCTATTAGTTTATAAAACTTTAAAATAAAATTTATGAATCACCTTCAATTATGAAAGCTAAATAACTTTGCAAACTTCTTCTATTACCACAAATACGATAAAGAGTTATCAATACATTTCTTTTTCTAAAAAAAATGCATGTCCTACTTTTAATTTTTCTTTTCTACCTCAAATTTTAATTTCAAATTCTAACATAATAAGTCTAACCTACTAAATATTTTATATTGTGGAGTTGTGTTGTTTAGAAAAAAAAAAAAAAAATTTATTATATTCGTCTAGTTTTCTTTTAAAAAGAAATAAAAAAATAAAACCTTTTGAAGGGGGCGGTGCAGTTGGGTGGTGGAGCCGGCTACCGGCTGCCGGAGAAACGGAAACGGAACAAAGGAAATAGAAATGAGAGTTTTCATGAAAAATAAACGAAGGAAAAAAAAACTACGAGGGCAATAAGGTAATTACACTAGAGGCTTAATTGAGGGGAAAATGAACCCGACGTGAATCGAACACGCAACCTTCTGATCTGGAGTCAGACGCGCTACCATTGCGCCACGGATCCCAAGATGTTATGAATAATGTTTTGACTTCAAAAGTTTATTTCCGAAATATTAAATCAATTTTTTTTTTTTATTAAATTAAGTCTATACACACTATTTGTACGTCTAAATTTCTTTCTTTATTATCTACTTTTCACCAATAATTTAAAAAACCAAGTCAAAATTTGAAAACTAAAAAAATAGCTTTCAAAAAGTTGTTTTTATTTTTTTAAATTTGACTAAGAATTCAACCATTGTACTTAAAAAACCGGCAAATCATTGTAAGTAATGTAGATTAAATAGACTTAATTTTCAAAAGTTAAAACTAAAAACCAAATGGTTACCAAACATGGCCTAAATTATTTTAATTCGGGAAGTTTCTCTTCTTTTCTATGTTTCAACATATTGTATTTCCCAATTTGAAGATTTTCAATAATGATAAATTTGATTATTAAAAATTTAGTCCCTAATCTTTTAGGGTTGTCTCAATTTGATGTTTAAATCTTTAAGTTTGTGTTATGATTTTCAAAGTTGTATAATAGATCCTTAAATTTTCAATTTTATGTTTATTGAGTTCGTAAGATTCAAAAAGTATTTAAGTGATCCTTAATCTTTTAATTTTATATTTAACAAATCCTCATAAATTTCAATTTTGTATCTCATTCTACATGTTTTTTAAAGGGGTTTTAACAATCAAGCCCAAAGTATTAGCAAATATAGCAAGATTTTACTAAATCTGTAATTCTTTGAATATGTTGCTATACACTTAATTATTAGTCCTAAAAGTATCATCCATTACAATTAAATTGATGTATCTACGAAACATAGAATGCCATAAAATTCATTTTTATCAGCTAGATCAACTATGAATTAATATTTTTTAAAAAAATGAATATATCAATAATCTATTAGATACAAAATTAAAAGTTTAGGAACCTATTAGACACAATATTTAAAGTATAGAGAATTATTAGACACAAATTTGAAAGCCTAGTAGACATATTTAAAAGTTTAAGAACCAACTAGATACAAACCTAAGATTTCAAAGACTAAATTTGTAGTTTAACCAAAATTTTATGTCTGAATTAAAAGTTTATTCTATGATTCTATGAATCTTGAGGTTTATGACTATTTAGTCAGTGAATTTTCAAAATTGTCCAATGGATCCCTAAACTTTCAAATAGGTCATTTGACCCAGTTAGATTGATCTATTATATATAAACTTGAATTTTATTTCAAACTTCCAATTTTGTATAATAGACCTGTGAATTTTAAAAATTCAAAAGCCTATGGACTAAATTTGTAGTTTTAAAAATTTATAGATCAAATGGACACAAATCTCAAAATTCATGTAACATCCGGAGTTTACGGTAGTTTTAAATTAATTATCTTAAGCTTTAGTATGCACGTTCCACTAGTTATATAAGACATTCATTATATGTGTTGCATAGTCTGATCTTGGTAGTGGGGCTACTCATATTGGGTTACTCAATATTTTAAATGCTTACCATTTTTTAAAAATATTTTTCAAGTAAAGGTTACATACCAGAGGTATGCTTCCGCTCAATGTCTATGTTTTGAGAAGTTTTGAATGTTTAAACAAGAACTATGGAGTATAATGGTTTTAAATTAAATTTATCTTTTATCCACGTTTTAGGGATCCAAACAAAAGTTTTGTTTTGACTTTCACTATGTTGTCTTGACAATGTTTTATATATATAGTAAAAGATATTTTAAGTCAAAATCAACTAAATTAGATTGTTTTTCAAAGTTTTGTGCATGGTATACCTCAGTTAAAAATCTCGTAAAGTTGGATCGTTACAATTTTCAACTATATGCCATTTTTATTCTTTCTATTCTTAGTGTAAAAATTACACTCTAAATAATCTCATCATCAACCTTTAGAATAATATGTATTTTATTCATAAAGATATGGTATTAATTATTTCTAACTATATTTTACCTCCAAATATAAGTGGACTTGTTTGATGTTAAGATTTGTGTAGAAACATTTTTATGCAAATGCCATGAAATAAAGATGTATTTTCTCAAAAATTTTACAAAAGAAAGAAAAGAAATATATATATATATACACACAAAAGGTAAATAAATTTCACAAAAATAACATAATCTAAATCACACTCAAATTTAAAAGTAAAAACACAGTAAGAAAAGTAACATTCATGCCGTATTTGAAGAAATTGAAAAATTGCCATTAAATTTTTTTTATTAATGCTATTTAGTAAAATTAATCATTGATTTATTAATTACACAAGCTGGACAACCTATGAAGCATAGATACTTCATATGAGATAAAGAATCAGTATCAGACACGTATCGGATACCGATACTTCTAGATACTTCGCAGATACGTATCTGACACGCGATTTGACATATCTATATTTTTAGATACTTTCTAGATATGTATCTGACACGCGATTTGACTATCTATTTCTATACGTACTTTAAAAAAAGACAAGTAACTCATATAATTTTTCCCAATCTAAAATTAGGGAACCTATTTACAAAACTCACTACTCGAGTTCAAAACTAAAAGAAAGATAAATAAATAACGAACCAAACTATAGATTAGAATCATCTAATCTCCATCTTCATATTTGAGTCCCCACAAAGTCCACCAAAATATAAACTATTTGGATGTTTTCAACAATAAATTCTTCGTTTATCTTCATACTTCTCTCTCTAATCTTTTCTTCTTCTTCTTTGCAATATGAGTCACTTTTCTATTGCATTTTATTAACTATTGTACTTCAACATCTTAGATGTTGCTTTTTTTATATTGTATTTCAGTGTTTGTATTCTATTTTGTACTATTGTTATTAACTTGTATGCTAGATTTATCTATATCCTAGATTTTCTTAAAGAAAAAAATGTATCTTCAACGTATCAATATCCTCGTTTTTTAGAAATCTATATATTAAAAATATATATAAAAAAGTGACGTATCCTTAGACGTATCCGTATTTTAGTTTTTTAGAAATTGACGAATGGCCATATCCGAACATATTCATATCGTATAGCCATATCTGTACCTATGCTTCATAATGGACAACATTAAACTAAATTTATAGAATTTGCAAGTCAGTGAAAGTATAACTAAGTGACTAATTAAACCTTTTACATCAATTATTAAAATAATTTAACTTCGACCAAAATACTAAAAATTTGAATTCTCTATCTCCACAAACTATTTGACTGAAAAAAAAATTGTCAGAAAAGAAAAAGTGTTCACGGTATCAAGATTTTGGATTTAAATTTTAAGAGGAAAATTTATATTAAAATAAATAAATAAATAATAAAAACTTGAATACCTATAGTATTTTATGTTATGAATGCAATTTTTTGTTAAATTAAAATATGTATAATTAATTAGAGTATATTTTAATATAATAAATCTATAAATTTATAGCATAAAACATGTACATAAATCAATTGATGGTAGTTTAAATTCATCCCAATATTTAGTTGGTTACTAGTAATAAGTTTATTATTTATAAATATATTATCAAATATATTTTGAATAATTGATTAAATGGGAATTTAATTTCTAAATATATTGTTAAACACATAAAAAAAAAAAAAATTTACAGCTCTATTTTCATTAAAACTCTTGTTTTCAAATCAATCGAGTTTAAAAGTTTATATTCATTAACTTTTTTCCTCCTATTCAAGTTTACCAAAGTTTTATCATATTCATTTTAAATCTTTCTTATTCCAGACAATTTGATTTTGTGCGTGACTTTTCTCACTCCAAATAGAAGATTAATGTATAAAAACTTCTCAATTAAGTTCTTCCAACAAAAAATAGTTTAACATTATTAACAAAAAATTGATAAGCCATAAACTAATATTTAATTATCACATGAATTCTACTTTATTAGAGTTGATGTCCTAAATCTCGTGCGTTTCGTAGTTTATTAATTTTTTATACACGAATTATTTATTTAATAACATAAAGTGTTATTTTATTTGACATTAAGTTTGGATTAACCCAAATTCAATAAACTAAGATCTTAGGTTATTTAAGGTAGTTTAAACATGTATATGGTGTTATACAAGTTGATCATGTTTAAGCAATAACCTAAATGATCTGTAGTAGATGAATAAGATTGGGTACCTTATCCTGATGGCACTACGGATATGACCCACTTTATAATTGTTACAATTATTGTAAAGTATTACGAATGATTTGGTCCTGATCATTCATGTGGAAGCATGTGAGTGGGGGTATCCTATACAAAGAGTTTGTATAAGACTAGACCATGAAATGATTAGTCTCTCTTTATAACATTGTTACTTGAAGAGACTTGCATTTCACTAGGATGACCATAGGTAACTTGACCTTCATCTTGAGTGAGTTGTGAACTCTTGCCTATAAGGGCGGTCTTTTGATCTGTATGGGTGAGAGTGGCCAGTTTCATTGACTCAATTGAAGGAACTCTTAACGAAGAGCATCCATGAGCGCGTTCGGATCTTTCCAATTTCATTGTGACCGAAATACAACATACACATTCTATCAAACAGTTATGCAATTTACACTAATTAGCAGCATGTTTCAGAGAATAAAATACAAAAGAAAGAGTTCTCATATTAGTTGAAGACACTCTTCAAGCGTTAAACTCTGACGCAGCGAAAGAACCTCTACGTGCACTCTATCGCCTAGCCAACCAGTCGACTGCAGTAGCACGATCGTCTACACAAATAGCAGCAACACGAACAGTCACGAACAAGAAAACAACAGGGATGACACCACCAATTTGAGCCCTTGGTATTCTTATAGTGAGAATCCAAAGTGTGGTCTTTGGTGAATTTGGTAGAGGTCGGAGAGAAAACAAATCATGTGGATGATAAGCAAGTGAGAGAGAAAGAGCTATCGTATAGCTATGTGTTTATCGTTTAGAAGAAGCTACACGATCGTGTATGTTTTACTAAGCGATCGTGGTAGACGATCGTTTAGAAAACATGGCACACTATGCGATCGTTTAGGGATGGGTGTGCGATCGTTTAGGCGTTGGTGTGCGATCGTTTAGAAGATGAGCGACTATCGTATAGGCTCTCAAGGTAGGCGATCGTTACATTTTCACACCGATTGCGAATTTCTTGAACCCTTACAAAATGAAAAAAAAAAATTCATTTTATTCTTTGGCTACAATAACCGACTTCGATTCTCCTACTAACGCACGACCAAGAGAAGTTTTAGGCCAATTATCATATAATTAACCAATTTAATAATTAATTAATATAATCATATTATATTCTTACCCTATATTTTGATATCACATATCTACTATATTAATTTCTCATCTACTTGATATAAATCATATTTATATCTAATTTCCTCCAAAATAATGTATCTCATACATTTAGTCAATTATATCATATAAAATTAACCAATCCATTTATATCATATATAATCAAACTCCCTCTTGTCAATTTGAACATTTCAAACTGACCCAAGCACTGATTCTCGACTTTATCCAAGCTACCCAGGGGACCTAATAGACTTGTGGTTCGAAGCTCCAACGGTACGTGAATAGTTGACTAAACTCTTTAGCCACGAGATCCACCATCCGTTAACTGTCAGGCATTCCACTAAAGACCAACAGCTGAACTCTTCTGTACCAGATATATTTCTGTGTCCATCGGATATAACCAATCATGAGTACGATGATCCTTCACAGATGCTCGTAAGTACAGTTGAGCCAATTTATCGTTCTGCCCCTGTAGTTACATCTCACTCCTTAAGTACCACTGATTCCTCTAAATGAACAATACAACGTAGTCCAACTATGTGTGGAACACCTCTCGGACTAAGAGAAGGTGTGTGGTGCCACATCGTTCAAGCCCTGAAATCAACCCTTAAAGGAATTATCTATCTACTTACCCATGCCTTGGGGAAGGAGTGAATTCCATCTTGTGTAGCTGAGTTCCCAGCTCTGAAATTAGACGAATCCCTAAATGATGGGGTTTGAATCGGCGACCTGACCACTCGCATCCATACAAATCAAAGGACCACCCTCAATGACATGAGTTTCCAACTCACTCAAGGTTGAGGTCATGTTACCTATGATCATCCTAGTGAAGTGAAGTCTCTATAATGAACGGTGTTATATAATAAGACGTTAACACTTCGTGGTCAGGTCTTATACAAACTCTTTGTATAGGACGCCCCCGCTCACATGTCCCCTACACAAATGATCAGGATCAGACAATCTATGACAAGTTACAACACTTGTGACCATTCCACAAAGCGGGCCGCATCCATAGCGTTACTAGGATAAGTTTTCCCTCCTATATCCATATACTATAGACCATTTTGGTTGTCACTCAAGACATGATCAACTTGTATGTCACCACATACGTGCTTAAGTTACATACAGATAACCAAGGATTTTATGTTTATTGGTTTGTGGTAAAGCAAATAAAACATGTAACTGAGCAAAATCAAAATGTGAAGTAAATATCATATATTACAACACAAGCATTTGTATAAACAGTTTACAAACTACAGGACACAAGACTTTAGAGCATCAACCCCAACATCAATATATCTACCATTTTGGAGGTTCATCTGAGTGTGGAGCTGAAAACACAAGTATAAGATGGAATTCACTCATTCCCGTTGTTAGGATAAGTAGATCAATTGCTCCCTTAAGGGTTGATTCTGGATCTTAAACAATGAGATGCATCATCCTCTCACTGATCAGAGAGGGGTCTAGCTACAGTTGGACTATGACTAATTATTAATTAGAGGAATGAGTGGTACTTAAAGAGTTAGATGTAACTACATAGGTCAAACAGTAATTTTGACCCAATTGTAGTTAGGAGCAAAAAGAGTCAACTTACTGATGATTGATTATATCCAATGGACACATAAATATATCTATAGTGCGAAGAGTGCAGTTGTCGGTCTTTAGTGGAATGACAGACAGTTAATGAATGTTGATTAATTTAATTAAAGAGTTTAATTAATTAATCTCGTATCATTGGAGCTTCTAATTGGTAGGTCCATAAGGTTCCCTTGCTAACTCAATAAGGGTTAAATGAGAATCAATTAGTTTTAGATTAATTTGAATTGTTCAAATTAATTAAAGAGAATTAATTATATGAGATGCAATTAATATAACGTATATGGATACGTTATAATATAAAGTTTAATGGGAAAGATAGATATTTAAATATGATTCAAATATTAATCATATGAATGAGATTCATATAAAACTATAGATTAAAATTAATACGAATATGATTCATATTAAAACTATAGATTAAAATGAATATGAATATGATTCATGTTAAAACTATAGATTATGTGAAAAAATATAAAGTTAGGTAATTAATATTATATATGATATAAAATAAAATATCATAAGGGTTTATTTAATTATTTATTTTAATATAATTAAAGGAGTTATTTTACGTGATGAAGGGAATTATGAAAATAACTCCCCTTATCTCTCTCATTTACAATTTTATAGAGGGAATTTGTGGTAAAAAAAAAAAAAAAAGATACCTACAATACACAGTGAATTCTTTCTATAAAAATTTCTTCCTCTCTATGAAAACTCTCTCTAGATTTCTCTTCTACCTCACCAAAATTAACAAGACAAGCCCACAACTCTATCTTGATTCTTACCTTGAGAATAGTGAGGAAGTCATTCGTGGCGGTGTCCAAGAGTCCCTGTCACTTTGCTCCATTCGTGAGAAGCAGAGGAGTTTGTGGTTCCGGGAGAGGAAAATGTGAAGACAGATTTTCTTCTAGTAAGTTTTCTGATCACATCCTTTTTGTTAATTTAGACAACATGCTTAGATAGAATATTGTTTATCCTTCTTCTGTATTGCTTTCTCTAGTTTTATGTTTTGTTCCAAAAATAAATCAGTAGCACAAGACAATCAATCACTTCCGCATTGAGAATTCGATTCATTCACTTGGTATCATAACCAAATCGTGTTTCTGAATTTCTTTTTGGAAACAAAAATAAGAGAATTGGTGAGTATTACACGGCATTATGAATGTTGGTTTGTAAATTGGATGTAAATTTGGCACTTTAGATTTATTACTTTAAATTGTTTAAACTTGTAAGGGCCCATTGTTTTGGGCATTTAATTCTTGCTATCGAGTCTTTAAGTCCATGTTGATCGTGATGAAAGTATTGCTGAGAAGATCGATGCAATTTGGAGCAAGAACAGACTGGTTTTGAAGCAGAAATTGTATTATGTGCTAGACCATAATGAGAAAGCGTTACAACGTTGGCCTTTACGCTATAGCAGAGAAGGACCAGCATTGCAACCCTCCAGCCGAGTGTTGCTATGCTGGAACATTTTCAAGACCACCTTCGCAATGCTTCAACTGAGTAACAACGCTAGAGTAATTTCCAGACCAGCATTGTTACACTTCAGTCGAGCATTGCAACACTTTGAGACGGTCATGCGTGTGTGTCCAATGATTTGGAGATTGCGGGTTCAAGCCAGTTTCGGTGCATATATAGTTTTTTACATGTATTTTCGAATATTATGTAATTTATTTGTTTTTTAATTAATATAAATGTTATATTAATTTAATTTAATTAATTTTTTAAGAGTGTCAATTTTTTGTCCAATTTTGTTGTTTAATTAATTTTACATGTGATGAATGATTAATTTTATATGTTGCATAATGTATGTCATATAGTTTAAAATCTCACCACAGGATAAATATTTATCATGCATCAAATTTAATATAACTGTTATATTATATAGTTGTATGATATTATAAGCATTTTCATGTATCATATTAAATATAAATGTTATATTATATGATTGCATGCATCATTAACATGTCCATGCATCATACTCTATCATTAACATGTCCATGCATCAAACTAATGATAGATGTATTTTATTTTCATTAGTTTGAATTAAAGGAAAAAAAACTAAAAGGGGTAATAGGGTAATTCCGCTAGTAGCATAAATACGCTGAAATTGAACCCAACGTGAATACGCATCCTTTCAATCTGGAGTTAGACGCGATACCATTGCACTACGGATCCCAAGATAGGAGACAAATAATATTATTTATGTAATTTATTTTTCTAAATATAAATATATTTTAATTCGGGAAGCTTTCAGGGGTTAGTTTCTACGTTTTAACCTAATGTATTTCCTGAAGATTTTCATGAGTTGTCCAAAAAAGTATTTTCAAGAATTGTTAAATTAATTATTACATATTTTAATATTATTTTGTGTTTCTATTTTTTCTTTTTTTCTTTCTTTGGATTTACAGTGTAATAATTACATGATGATTCAATCATATGATTGTAGTTAGTGAAGGTAGTTGTCGGAGTTGACAGTTGAAAATGGTAGTCGGACTTGATTATAGGAGATGGTAGCCGAAGTGGCAACAGGAGATCAGTGGTGATGAAAGCTGAATGCACGGTTGGTTGACATGGTATAAAATATTGATAACATACCCAATTACCCTTTCAAACATTGAGTTGAGTTTATATCTCAACTCAAATTCCAAATTAACACATCAATGCAAATCTGCAAAAGAATAATAAGGGTTTTCATTCGTATAGTAAAAATAATATTTTGGAAAAAAATAAAAGTTGAAAAAAAAGTTGAAATTAAGAGGACAATCAAATCATCCCAATAAAATTATAAAATATATGTAAGAAAGGATTATTATGAAATTTTATACCAGAATTGAAAAATAAGATTTTAGTTTAAATTAAAGTTTGAAATTAAAAGAGTAATCAAACTATTTAAATGAAAATTAAAAAGATTTTTTTAACTATCACGAAATTAAAAGTATATATTAGTTTAAATTAAATTTTAAATTAAGATGATAAATAAATCATCCAAATAAAAAAAAATTAACTAAAAGACTGTTCGCATGAGGTTTATGAAAAAAAGTGTTTTATGGAGTTTAACTTGTGTTTATATTATTCGTCCAGATGTGGTTCAATATCTAGTAATTAATCCTCCGATTCTTTATGTTGAATATGTATGCTTAATTTGTATCTTCCAAAGAACTTTAATCTTCAGTGTGATTCAATTTACGATGCAATATGCGTTGGTTCTCATATGTCGGTGGTCATGCGCTGGAATGAAATTATGCGTTACTCTTATATGTAATGACCATGTATTCCTGTCACAAGTTTTCTTACGCTCTCGCTAAGTATAATGAGAATGTAAGTTTCTCGGGTGATCTGAGGTCGAACTCAGGGACTTGTAGCTGAATGTATGCAGTGAAGTGTTTGCGGAGGATGAATAAAAGAATGATGGGGGTTATAAGCTATAAACTACTCCTACTCCTAACTAACAGACAAAGTAGTGGAAGTATGAATGAGAGGTAGAAGACATGGCAACTGTTGACGCGTAGTAAAATGCATGGAAAAATAGATAAAATGTGAGGATGTCTTCACTACAACACTAAGCTTGACCGCAAAGGCAACCCCAGCCAGCGCAAGCTATACGATCATGCTACACACACTTGTGCCTAATTCTAGGACGCATGCGATGTTTATGCGATAGTGTCGAGAAGCCTATTTCTAAGCCTCCAATAACCGCTCACGTGCTCTTACACATAAGCGTGATTGACCACATACCACCGTATCTGCTTCTAGATGCATGCAATATCCTATCCGTAGGGTGCATAAGCTGTGTAATAGACAAACAGAGTTTATCTCTAAGTTCCCCATTCTGCTTATGCGACCCGATCCGCTCTCTCGAGTCTTAGATCTAGTTTTTAGAATACTCTCCCAAGTATGCCTAAGTGATGAATGATGCGCTCATAAGACAAGGTAATCGCATAAACCTGGCTAGCGTAAGATTATTCTTATCTCTAGTGAATACTTGCTTACATTGCATAATCACGACACCATTACCCTCCCGGACAGTTGGTTCTTGTTGACTTTACTCATAGACAAGCATTGCGTCCGCTTATAGACAAGCATTGCTACAGCTTCACTAAACAAATAAGGTTTTCTCACAACACTACACGCAATGCACACCTCTTGGTGGTTTGCTAATGTTTCATATTCCTATGCCGCATGATTAATAATGCGATACTCTAACAGTTTCACTAAGTGATGCAATGAAAGTAAATGAAGATGGAAATGAAATTGAAGGAATATAGAAATGAATTGATCACAAAATGTATTAATTCTTTAAGCTAAAATGTAATACATGCAATACAAGGAAAGAAGAGAAACGGAGGGCCAGTTGGAAGCAATGTCTTGCTTCCAGCAGATATGTGTCAAGGCTATCAGTGATGCCATGGATGGGCAGTGGAGCTGACTCTCTCGAGCCTCTAACTCCGGCGAAGGATCCGGTCGTCACTCGGAATGGTGAGAAACCTTGGATGATTTGGAAATTCTGCTCATCGATTTCTATTTATAGAGCTTAATCGCCAATAGCATTAATGGACCTGCTCTGATTCTGACACTCGCGGCGTGATGGTTCTTTTCTGAATCTCTGCTGCTAACGACGTGGTAGGTGAAATGTCAACATCATCTTTTGACACTTCTGAGGTATGCGTTAATGTTGCATTCTACCAACCTTATGGTCGTCCCTCTATTATGGTTATCGTTATGTAGCCGCAATATCCTTGCGATGACCGCATTTGCTCGATGGCAGTAACTTCTCTGCGATGACTGCATTCGCTTGACGGTTGCAACATCCATGCATCGAACGTATGCGTTCGCTTCTGTGATGGAGAGATTTCCCGCATGCGGTCGTCTTTGTGATAGCCCGACTTCCGCGTATGCGTCCGCTTCTTGTGTTAGCTACAAAGATAGACAATTGAATGCATAATAACGCATAATAATGGGTTAGTCGAGATTCTTAATGCCGATCGACACAAACTCATTTTCTCATGAATTCCTAACATGTTCGCCGCATATTCTACTTAACAGCCCTCATAATTCTAAATAAAAGGCCTATAATGATGTGCATATCTGCCCGTCATCAGTAGGAAGTCTTTTGATTGTTGAGAGATCTCTTATCCTCTCTAGATTTTAAAATTTCTAAACCCTTCAAATGAAAGAGAATTCTTCTATTTATAGAGTTCTAAGGTGGACTTTGTGGGCTTGGGTTTAATTGGTCTATGGATTTGGTCGTCGGGCCCAACTAATTGGATTTGGTTTAAATTCAACCTATTTTCGGCTCAATTAGACTTAGCCCAAATAATAATATCAAATTGAACCAAATTATTTTACTCGATCCAACGGTCACGACTAATACATATGGCATCATCAGAATTTACCAACATATGACTTCGATTTCAATTTAGGACACAGTCAACTTTTTAATTATTCCCAAGTTCAATCATTTTTAATTTCGCTATTAATTTGAGAAATGATGTACTAATTTGTGTGGTCCATTTTTTTCATTCAATATTGAGGATTATCACGATTTTTTTTTAAAATGAAAAAAAAAAAAGATTTAAATTAAAGTTTAAAATTAAGAAGATGATCAAATCATTCCATCCAAGTAATAAAAGAAAAAAAAAAACTAATAGAGATTTATCATGAAATTTTAGAAAAAATATTTTCATTTAAATTAAAGTTAAAATTTAGGAGAAAAATCAAATGGTCCAAATAAAACTAAAAAACCTTAAATAAGATTATTGTTGTAATGACCCGATCTTTCGAGTACTCTAACATGGGTTGTTACTCAAAATACACAATTAAAACCCAAATATTTTTTACAATAAAAAATTCATTAAAAAAATAATAATAGTTTTTCCAAAATAAATTAGAAAATAAATAAAACTTTTATTCGAGAGTCACCTAAAAATAATATTCATAAAGAAAACATTCAAAACATTAAAATTTGTTATCTCACATTAAATTCTAGTTTCAAAATATTCAAATGACAAAAATATAGACTGAGCGGAAGCAATTTCTCTTGTCTCCATTTGGCTCTGTCACAAGTCCCACTTGTCACTCGCCAACTTGTTCTTGTCATTCCCTGAAAAACATAAAGGAAGCCATGAAGTGTGATTAGTACCAACGCATAGGTAACATTTCATGGAAACATGCAATGCTGAAGAACATCATCTTAGAGTTTGAGTTGTTCGATGTATGGGGTATTGACTTCATGGGACCATGCCCTCCCTCAAATGGTAAAAATTATATTTTATTAGCCGTCGACTATTGATAATTTGTAGAAATACTGAGTAAGTGACCTACTACTGGGATTTCTAGGTTACCTGTTAGCTAGTTTATCTAGGCATTGGTGTACACCCATCATATTAGTCGTAATGATCCCGAAGGAACACGCATTAGTCACAATATACAACCCGAAGGTCTATCAATCAGTCATAGACATGAACCCGAAAGTACATGAATCTATCATAGACATGAACCTGAAGGAACATGAATCTATCATAGACATGAACCTGAAGGAACATGAATCAGTCATAGACATGGACTCAAAGGAATATGAATCAGTCATAGACATGAACCCGAAGGCATGAGTTAGTCATAGACATGAACCTGAAGGAACATGAATCAGTCATAGACATGAACCCGAAGCAACATGGAACAATCATAATGTGCACATATATAGTCGTATGTGTACACCTATCCAAATAGGAAAAACTAATAGGAACCTTGTAACTTAACATGCATCCGTTTTCATATAACTTCTGTGTTATATTTTACAGTCATTTATCTTAAGGGTAAATTTTCATATATATATCCTCAGTCAATAGTACAATCATCGTAGACAAAACACGGTCCAATCCAGTCAATCAATACCATTAAGTCATGCAGTTCAATCAGTCATAAATTATCAATCTCAACAATCTAGAATAATCAGTCAAATCCGTCTTAACAATCTCAAGAAACAGTCCATTTAATCTTAAGTAATCAATCCATGTATTCTTAAGTAAAAAGTTCAAGTAATCTTAAATAAGCAGTCCAAGTGGTAAAGACGACTAGTTCGCCAGAAGGACACTTACTTGAAGTTTTAGTCAATACGAGCTCAAACAATCTTAACTTTTACTTGCCCAATGGTCACGAACCAAGTCCTAAGTGATAAACCAAAAATTAGGATTTCCAAAATAAGGTCAAAATTCTCAATCACCCAATTTACATCATCCATTAAGGTCAAATATTTACAGTCCCAAGGTCCAGTTACTTACCAAAATGGTCTCGAAACTGATCTCAAATTTGATGAACAACATCTCAAAATCCTTCAATTCTTGAATCAAATCCCATACCAAAAATCAAAATTAATTCCATCATTTAGGACATAATTCCAGTTACAACTTAACCTGAATGTCTCCAAACAACTTACCAACACGTGGTTTGATCCCAAAACCACTTCGAAGCTTTAAAATCAACATAATCCAACAACTATATCACTAAAATAAACCTTTAACTTTAGTGGATAGCAGCTTTAGACCTTTTAATCCAACCTCCAAAAATCGCAATCAAAACAAAAGTTAAACTGGCACTTAATGGGTATCTAAAAATTCTCAACAAAGACCCCAAAACATAAAAAAAAAAAAAAAAAGACGCCTAACAATTTTAATCTTATCGAAAAGCACTTTGAGTGTCTGAAAAATCCAATTTCAATATCAAAACAATATGGTGAGCCAAAACTTAAACCAAAATTTGATGGATATTCAAGATCTTCCAAGAAAACCCATAAAACACCAAATAACTTACCCAAGATATCAATTCCGGTGACAATGGCACCAGTGGCAGTGACAACCATAGACAGGCAGTAGGTGTTTTTGTCGGACGACATAATATGTTTAGGCAAGCGGCTGGTAGTGAGGATCTTGCATGAGGAGGGTTTGCGAGAGCAAGAGAGAAGGGGAATTTCCAGTTTTACAGATTCTATTAAGCAGTCGTTACGGACAAACCAGAGCTTTAAACAACAATCCAACCGTTCAAAATGAAACCCTATATGTCCCAACAGACTGACCGAATTTCAGCATGATCCCACGGTCTCTAGCAATCGACAATTTTATTGAAGTTATCGCTAAAAAATTGAATTGCTCTCTCTCCGATTTTTTGCCTCTTTTCACCCTCCTTTAATTTAAAAAATCCCAATTCTTTATTTTTTTCAAATTTTAAAAAGATAAATAAAATATTTTATCACAATATCTCTAAAATCTCCAAAGATTAAATTAAATTAATAAATCTTAACTTTTCAAATTACCTTAATTTAGGCTTCAAAAACCAAAATTAAATGGCATAAAATCCATCAAGTTGATTCAAATTATATCCTTTCAAATATTTAATCAATTTAAAACCACATAAATTAATTATCTCCTTAATTGTTTTAAGTTGGCTCAAAAATCCAAAATCAAAGGGGGGCAAAATTCAATATTTTCAAGATAATTAGTTCAAAAATCTAATCAATTAAATTCAATTTAACCAATAAAAGCTTTTTAATTATTTCAATTAAATCTCAATTTCCAAAACTGAAAGGGAAATTAAAACTCAATAATTTTAGAAAACTAACTTAAATTTTTCTGAAATTCAAGATGTTACAATTGTCCATAATCTACATATGGAAGAAACTTTTTTTTTGACAATCTTACCCTTACATAACTTTATAATACCTAAGTTAACCTTAAATTCACAAATGCACAACTTAAAACCATTTTATGGACTTTCTCTGTCGACAACTCTTGTTGATGCATTTGTCGTTTATTTTCTTCTATTACTAGCTTACTGCGAGGTTGATGATTATTCATGTGGTCCTCCACCAAGAAAGTTGCATTTGTCGACACAAACACCTTATCTTCCTGAGGATCGTAAAAGTTACCACCTTTCGTTTCTTTAGGGTAACCTAAATATAGGCATATTTTTTAACGACGTTCCAACTTTTTAGGATTTTGCACCAACACATGTGCTGGGCAACCCCAAATTCTGAAGTGATGTAAACTTCCTTTACGTCCTCTCCAGAGCTCGTAAGGTGTTTCAGGAACACTTTTTGAGGGAACCATGTTCAAAATGTATACTGCAGTTGCAATTGTGTGTCCCCAAAAAGAATTTGGTAACTGAGCATAACTCATCATGGAACGAACCATGTCCAACAAGGTTATGTTTCTCCTTTCGGTCACACCATTTTGTTGAGGTGTGCCAGGGGCTGTGAGTCTGTCTCTTATACACATCTAGATGTGTATAAGAGACAGGGTGTGCCAGGGGCTGTGAGTTGAGATTGGATTCCATGTTCTATCAAATAGTTATGGAATTCCAAGTCCATTTACTCAGCACGTCGATGTGATGGAAGTGTTTTAATCTTTTTACCTAATTGGTTCTCAACTTTAACCTTATATTCTTTGAACTTTTCAAATGTTTCAGACTTTTGACGAATTAGGTAAATATGCCCATATCTTGAATAGTTATCAACAAAGTTAATTAAATATTCATATACTCATCTAGCTCTAACATTCATAGGACCACAAAGTTCTAAATGTACTAACTATAAGGGTACTTTGGCTCTAAGACCCTTTCCAGAAAAAGATCTTTTAGTCATTTTACCCTCAAGACAGGATTCACATAACGGTAATGAACTGTCTTCTAACTTATTTAGATGATCGTTCTCAACTAATCTCTCAATCCTGTTGATATTTATGTGACCCAGTCTCAAGTGCCAAAGATAGACATATGGAGAAACTTTCTTTTTCTTATGAGTCTTAGCTGTTTTAAAAATCTCTATGTTCAAGACGGCTTTTACCTCTGTTGGTTTTAACAAATACAAGTTATTTTCTAATTTGTGGAATAAAATTTGACATTCTTTGAAGTAATGAATACTTCATTATTTTTGAAAGAATCTTTATAGTTTTGTTCGAGCAAATAAGAGACAGATATCAGATTCCTTTTCATAGAAGAAATATAATGAACATTTTTAAGTAAAATGTATCTATCTCCTATAAATAACTTCATATCTCCCACTGCTTTAGCTGAAACAACCTCACGGGTCCCTACCTTAAATATTTCTTCGCCTTTATTCAACTGTCTCTAGGTGTTGGGATTGGTGTCCTAATTCTCCCGGAGTCTTGTTGTTTTGTAAAGGTACACATTGTTTGATGAATAAAATAATTGTTATTTAATTCTGGCATTTACTCATATCCAATATACAAAGCTCCTTGGTTATCTTATGTGAACTTAAGCATTATGTGATATACAAGTGGATCATGGCTTAAGTAATAACCTAAATAGGTATGTAGTATAAGGATTAAGGTGGGATACCTGATCCTGGTGACAATATGGATATGGCCCACTTTGTAGAGGTTGGCAAGTATTGTAAACTACTACAGATGGTAGATCCTGACCATTCATGTGGAGATGTGCGAGCGGGGGTGCCCTATACAAAGAGTTTGTATAAGACCTAGACCACGAGATGACTAAACTCTGTATATAATGTCGTTGATACTACCTTTTTTAGGACTTGTCTGATCTGGGAGCTGAGAACTCAATCCACAAGATGGAATTTACTCCTTTCCCGAAGCAGAGATAAGTAGAGAGATTGCTCCTTTAAGGGCTGATTCTGGGGCTTGAACATAGTGGCCACAACTTCTCTTTGGAAGAGAGGACTCAGTCATAGTAGAACCATGATTTATGTTCATTAGAGAGATCAGTGATACTTAAGGAGCTAGATGTAACTACAGGGGCATAACGGTTATTGGCAAAATTGTACTTGTGAGCAATCTATGAAGGGTTGTCACACTTCTGATTGGTTAAGATGGGCAAATAATATATCTGTGGTAAGGAGAGTTCAGCTGTCAGTCTTTAGTAGAGTGTCTGGCAATTAACGGATGGTGGATCCCGTGACTAAAGAGTTTAGTCAGTTATTCACGTACCCTTGGAGCTTCGAGCTACAGGTCCTTAAGGTCCCCTTGGTAGCTCAATGGATTCAGTTGAGGATTGATGTAATTAAGATTTATATTAAGTCTGTCTCTTATACACATCTAGATGTGTATAAGAGACAGGTTGAGCTTCGAGCTACAGATCCATAAGGTCCCTTTGGTAGCTCAATGGATTTAGTTGAGGATCAGTTCTTGGTGTTGATTTGAAATGTTCAAATTGAAAAGAGGTAATTCAATATATATGATATGATCGGTATGATGTATGAGATACATCTAGTGGAGGATTGATGTAAATCAGATTTACATTAAGTACCATGGAATAGAAAAAGAACAATGGTTTATATGTTTCATGAGATGAAATATTAAAACTATAGGTTATAAATATAGTATAATAAGTTGGTTATCATTTATGTTTATAATAATATTAATTATGTGATAATTAAATCTTTTCTCTGATAACCAATTGAGTGGGAGGTTATTGGTGGTTCATGGTAACCGTGAGATAAAAAGAAAATTGTTTTCCTAATTTTAGTAAGTTTTGGTAAAAATTGTTTTGAGATTTCTCTCGGAAAAAGAATCTCACGAAACGAAAGTTGTCAAGTAAACACCGATTTACTAAGCGACAACTTGAGCGAGTTAAACGATCGTGTAGTGTTTTGTAAGCGATAGACACGGTACTAAGCGATGAGCTAAACGATCGCTTAGCTTTTTCTAGACGATCGCTTAGCTTTTGCTAAACGATTAGGCATCGATCTATATGATAGGTTTCTGTCTTCTCCCACTTGCCTAATCTTGTACACGATTATTCATTCCTCCTTCGTCTGCCTCATACCAAGTCCACACAGAGCCCACCTCTGGATTCTCACACCGAGAATACCAGGGTAGCATTCTTGGTAGTGTCATACTCAACTCAACACCGTCGAGGTTCTATGAAGGTTGTTCGTGACCGAGGCGATCGTTGAGGACGAGCGCGAAGTGTTCGTGCAGTGTTGCGGTTGTGTTATTCGAGCGTTCGATCTTGCTGTGTTCAAGCGTTCGCGAGCAAGGAGCGTGGAGACGTGTCGACTAATGTTCGTGGCTTTTCTCCTTGATTTCTTGTTGTATCATGCTGTAATTTCTGTTATGAATGCAAAACCATTTGTCTTTGTTTACGACTATAATTTGTAATGTTCATACATAATTGTAATTTGAGATGATCTACCTCGCTACTCATGGAAATCTCGGATTCGATTTCGTTCGAGGAACTTGTTTCCTATGATAAAGTACAGATATGATTAGCGGCACCTGAATCTATTATCCAGGTTTTATCGTTTTCCATTAAACATGCTTCGATAATAAGTAAATCATATTTATCTTATTGTTCGAATTTTATTTTCTAATCTATACCGTTCAAAACTTTGGATGAATTTGGAGATAGAGGACAATTCTCTGTTAAAACTCTTTTAGAATCATTAACTGCTAATAATTTGTACGTTGAATTGATTTT
Source organism: Benincasa hispida (assembly GCF_009727055.1). Lineage (NCBI taxonomy): Eukaryota > Viridiplantae > Streptophyta > Magnoliopsida > Cucurbitales > Cucurbitaceae > Benincasa > Benincasa hispida. The sequence continues at coordinate 14,448,868 of NC_052353.1, read as the reverse complement.
ACTATTAACTAATTCGGAAGTGAGTATTCTAGAAGAATTTGACATGCTGAAAAAATTTAAACATATCCTAATTGAAGGAAATCAGACATGAGGATTTCTATGAGTAGCGAAATGATCGTTCCAAATACCATTCGATATTGAACATACACAATTAGAGTACAAGAAACTGAAACTAATAGGTCATGCACAATACGAAATTATAACATGCTTTCAGATAAGATCAAGGGATAAATTAGCATACCTTTGAAGACTAATTCTTCAAAGTCCCTTGATCACAAACGCTCAATCAGTCTCTAAGACAGCAATACACGAACAATCGAACACAATGACCGTAAAACATCGTGATCAATAGTAAACATGAACTCAATGATCTCCAAGGTCACGAACACAACGAACGACCTTTAAAACCTTAAACTCAATCGAGTTGAGTGATGACACAACCATAATGGTTACCTTGGTCTTCTCGGTGTGAGAATCCAGAAGTATGGGCTCTGTGTGGAGTTGGTTAGAGGAAGAGACCGGAGGAACAATAATCCTATAGATTATTGAGCAAGTGGGAGATGAGAAGTGTCTATCGTATAGACAAATGCTCAATCGTGTAGAAGAAGGCAGCCTATCGTATAGAAAATGCCCTGCGATCGTTTAGCTACGACCAGTTGAGTGAACTATCGTATAGTAAAAACTATTTCACTTGATAGTCTTTCTACGAGTACTTTTCGAATCGAGCAACTCTTCTTAAATTAGGAAGACATTTTTCCTTTTATCTCACGATTACCATAAAACCGCCAATAACCTCCCACTCAATTGGTTATTAGAGAAAAAGAGATAATTATCCAATAATTAATATTATTATAAATAAATATGATAACCAACTTACAATATTATATTTATAACCTATAGTTTTAATATTTCATCTCATGAAACATATAAACCATAGCTCTTTTTCTATTTTATGGTGCTTAATGTAAATCACATTTACATTAATCCTCCACTTGATGTATCTCATACATCACACCGACTATATCATATATAATCGAATTTTCTCTTGTCAATTTGAACATCTCAAATCAACCCCAATAATTGATTCTCAACTTGAATCCTTGAGCTACCAAGGGAAAATTATGGACTTGTAGCTTGAAGCTCCAACGGTACGTGAATAACTTGCTAAACTCTTTAGTCACGGGATCCACCATCCGTTAACTGCCAGGCCCTCCACTAAAGACCAACAACTGCACTCTTCTTACTACAAATATATTTTACGTCCATATCAACCAATCAACAGTGCAATAACCCTACACAGATCACTCGTCAGTACAACTAGGCCAATAACCGTTATGCCCCTGTAGTTACGTCAAACTCCTTAAGTACCATTGATCCCTCTAATGAACATAAGTCATAGTCCTACTATGATTGAGTCCTCTCTTCCAAAGAGAAGCTGTGGCCACTATGCTCAAGACTCGGAATCAACCCTTAATGGAGCAATCTATTTAATTACCCCTGTTTCGAGGAAAGAGTAAATTTCATCTTGTGTAACTGAGTTCCCAGCTCCCAAATCAGACAAATCCCCAAAAAGGTAGGCTTGTTGAGTTGGAAATCTGGCCACTCTTACCCATACTAATCAAAGGACTACCCTCAAAGGCAAGAGATCCCAAAAACACTTAGGATTGAGGTTATATCACCTATAGTCGTTAAGGTGAGATGTAAGTCTCAAGTATCAACGACATTATATAAAGAGACTAGTCATCTCGTGGTCCAATCTTATACAAACTCTTTGTATAGGACACCCCCGCTCGCATGTCTCCACATGAATGGTCAGGATCTACCATTTGTAGTAGTTCATAACACTTGTAATCCTCTAAAAAGCGGTCCATATTCGTAGTGTCACCAAGATCAGATATCCCTCCTTAATCCTTACACTACAGACCTTTTTAGGTTATCACTTAAGGCATGATCCACTTGTATATCTCATATACATGCTTAAGTTTACATACAATAACCATGGAGCATTGTTTATTGGATATGAGTAAATGTCAAATAAAATAACTCTTATTTCACTCATAACAATGTGTATAGTTTACAAACTACGAGACTCTGGGAGAACTAGGACACCAATCTCAACAATCTCTCACTTGTCCTAATGCCTCGGGAGACTAATGTACAATACATGATAAATACAAGTACAATATACAATAAATTAAGGTATACTCTATACCCAGTATCATCTCCCACTTTCCCTCGACGAGATGCCGTATGTCCCATAGACCTACACTTTCCAGATGACCCTTGAACACTTTAGCCGTGAGAGCCTTTGTAAACGGACCAGCAACGTTGTGCTCCGACGCAATCTTCTTGACTATCACATCATCGCGATGCACAATCTCCATGATAAAGTGATATTTCCATTCTATATGCTTGCCTCTACGATGACTCTGAGGTTCCTTTGAATTTGCCATAGCCCTATTGTTATCACAATAAAGTGTGATTGGCAAATCCATATTTGGAACAACTTCCAAATCTGTAAGGAATTTCCTCAGCCAAACAGCCTCCTTAGCTGCTTTACAAGTGGCTACATATTCGGCTTCCATAGTGAAGTCCGCGATGCATCCTTGCTTGATGCTTCGCCACACTATAACCCATCCATTAAGAGTGAACATTGACCCTGATGTCGATTCACGACAATCTCTATCAGTCTGAAAGTCAGAGTTTGTGTATCCTGTAAGGATCAAATCCTTATCTCCATACACGAGCATGTTGTCCCCGTTCTTCGAAGATCCTTGAAGATCATCTTGACGCTGTTCAGTAATCTAATCCTGGATTGGACTGATAACGATGACAATCCCTACTGCGTAGCAAATGTCGGGTATGGTACACAACATTGCATACATTATAAAGGAAATCAGACATGAGGATTTCCATGAGCAGCAAAATGATCGTTCCAAATTCCAATCGTATTTGAACATACACAATTACAATCAAGAAACGAAAACATATAGGCTATGCACAAAATGAAATTACAACATGCTTTTCTATAAGATCAAGGGATACAATTATACATACCTTTGAAGACTCATCTTCAACACCCTTGATCATGAACGCTCGAATAGAATCAAAGACTGCAAACTCGAATGCTCAAACACTACGGCCACTTCATTGCACGATCACAGTGACCACGAACTCAGTGATCTCCAAGATCACAAACACAGCGAACTCTAAGACCACAAACACAGCGAACGATCTCCAATAAACCTCGACAATATCGAGTTAAGTATGACACCACCACCATGGCTACCTTGGTATTCTCGGTGTGAGAATCCAGAAGTGTGGGCTCTGTGTGGACTTGGTTAGAGGACGAGATTGGAGGAACAATCATGTAAACGATTGAGCAAGTGGGAAATGACAAGGTCTATCATATAGACGATGCTCAATCGTTTGACAAATGCGACATGATCGTTTAGCAAAAGCTTCGCGATTGTTTAGCTATCAACCAGTTGAGTGACTATCGTGTAGTGTCACTCCACGATCGTATAGTCTCTTCTTCAGCTATCATTTAGTGAATCTCATTCACTTGACAGCAACCGTGAGTAATTTACAAGAACAGAAACTCTCAATTATCAACTACTAAATTTAGGAAAACACTTTTTCTTTTATCTCACGGTTATCATGAAACTACCAATAACCTCCCACTCAATTGGTTATTAAAGAAAAAGAGATAATTATCTAATAATTAATATTATTATAAATATATGATACTAACTTACCATACTATATTTATAACTTTTTTAATATTTCATCTCATGAAACACATAAACCATAGCTCTTTTTCTATTTCATGGTACTTAATGTAAATCTCATTTACATTAATCCTCCACTTGATGTATCTCATACACCATACCAATCATATCATCAATAATTGAATTACCTCTTGTCAATCTGAACATTTCAAATCAACACCAAGAACTGATTCTCAACTTGAATCCATTGAGCTACCAAGGGGACCTTATGGACCTGTACCTCGAAGCTCCAATGGTACGTGAATAACTGACTAAACACTTTAGTCACAAGATCTACTATCTGTTAACTGCCAGGCACTCCATTACAGACCGACAACAGAACTCTCTATCCCACAAATATATTATGTGTCCATATCAATCAATCAATAGCGTGATAACCCTTCACAGATTGCTCGTAAGTACAGCTTGGCCAATAAACATTATGCCCCTGTAGTTACATCTAACTCCTTAAGTACCACTGATCCCTCTAATGAACATAAGTCATAGTCCTACTATGACTGAGTTCTCTCGTCCAAAGAGATGTTGTGGCCACTATGTTCAAGATCCAAAATCAGCCCGTAAGGGAGCAATCTATCTACTTACCTCTGATTTGGGGAAGGAGTGAATTTCATCTTGTGTAACTGAGTTCTAAGCTCCTAAATCAGACAAGTCCCCAAAAAGGTAGGCATGTTAAGTTGGCAATTTGGCCACTCTCACCCATACTAATCAAAGGACCACCCTTAAAGGCAGGAGTTCCCAAAACACTCAGGATTGAATGGTACCTATGGTCATTTAGGTAAGATGTAAGTCTCCAATATCAATGGCGTTATATACAGAAACTAGTCATCTCATGGTCCGATCTTATACAAACTCTTTGTATAGGACACCCTCGCTCGCATGTCTCCACATGAATGGTCAGGATCTACCATCTGTAGTAGTTCACAACAATTGTAAACCTTTATAAAGTAAACCGTATCCGTAGTGTCACCAGGATCAAGTATCCTACCTTAATTCTTATCACTTAAGGTATGATCCACTTGTATATCTCATATACATGCTTAAGTTTACATACAATAACCATGGAGCTTTATTTATTGGATATGAGTAAATGCCAAAATAAAATAACTCTTATTTTATTCATAACAATGTGTATAAATTACAAACAACGAGACTCCGGGAGAATTAGGACACCAATCCCAACACATTAAGCATTCAACAGCTGAACCATAGGGAATTCGTCTCATCTTCTCAACCTCTTGAGGTGTCTTAGGACATTGATCCATAGATAAAATGATTCCATGCCTGAAGGGTAATAAACCCCTCTTGGAATCCTGCATCCTATACCTGATCAAAATTTGATCTATGTATGATGCTTGAGATAAGGCTAACCTTTTGGTCATATGATCTCGAATGATCTGGGTCTCTAAAACATACTACGCCTTATCCAAATCTTTCATTTGAAACTGAAAAACTAGCCACTTCTTTATGTCAGTCAGAAACCCTACATCATTTCCAATGAGTAGGATATCATCCACATACAATACCAGGAAAGCTACTGAGCTGTTGATGATCTTCTTGTAAACACAAGGCTCATCAACGTTTTGATCAAAGCCAAACGATTTGACCGTACTATCAAATCTAATGTTCCACGATGTAGATGCTTGTTTCAGCCCATAAATGGACCTATTAAGCTTGAAAACTCTTTACTCTTGATCTGGAATTACAAACCCCTCTGGTTAAGCCATGTAGATGGTCTCCTCAAGATTACCATTAAGAAAGGTAGTCTTTGTTGTGGTTTTTGCGATAAAGTCTCATGTCCAGTAGTTTGTAAACAACTATGTACGAACAGTTATGATGTATAATATAAATGATATTTACTTCACTACTTGACTTTGCAAATTTAGATTTTACCACAAACCAATAAACTTAATATCCCCGTTATCTGTATGTAACTTAAGCATGTATGTGGTGACATACAAGTAGATCATGTCTTGAGTGATAACCAAAATGGTCTGTAGTATATGGATATAGGAGGAAAATTTTATCCTGGTAACGCTACGGATGCGGCCAGCTTTGTAGAATGGTCACAAATGTTGTGACTTGTCACAAATGGTTTGATCCTTATAAGTCGTGTAGGGGACATACGAGCAGGGGCGTCCTATACAAAGAGTTTGTATAAGACCTGACCACGAAGTGTTAACGTCTTACTATATAACACCATTCATAACTGAGACTTAACTTCACTAGGATGACCATAGGTAACATGATCTCAATTCCGAGTGAGTTAGGAAATCCTACCATTGAGGGTGAACCTTTGATTTGCATAGGTGCGAGTGGCCAGAACGCCAACTCAAACCTACCATTTTGGGGATTCTTCTGATTTGGGGCTGGGAACTCAACTACACAAGATGGAATTCACTCCTTCCCCGAGGCAGGGGCAAGTAGATAGATAGCTCCCTTACGGGTTGATTCCAGGGCTTGAACGATGTGGCGCCACGCACCTTCATTAAAGGGATCAGTGGTACTTAAGAGGAAGATGTAATTACAGGGGAAAAACAGTTAATTGGCCTACTGTAATTACAAGCATCTGTGAAGGGTCATCGTACTGATGATTGGTTATATCCAATGGACATATAATTAACTTTATGTATGAGATACATTAATTTGGAGGAAATTGGATATAAATATGATTTATATCTAGTAGAGAAAAAATATTATAATTAATATATGATATTAATTTATAAGTTATGAATGTGATAAGATCACATTCATTGGATGGTTATAAAGGAAATGGGGAAGGCACCTCTTTGTTCTAAATAACGGATGAGTGCATTATAAATAGCAGACGGTGTGTTGATCTTGGTGTGCGCGGATATTGTGAAAAAGATAGTGTCATCGTTTAGAAAATCTGTGCCTATACGATAGTGACTGCACGATCACTTACATATACGATATTGCTAAGCGACCGCATACCGATTACACCGTCGCATGCTATTATCTAAACGATTGTTTACCTTTTTCCTAAGCAATCGTTTAGCTCATTGTATTTACTAAATGATTGTATAGATGATCGGTTAGCTTTTCCTACTCTATCGTTCGGACGATCGCTCACCCTTTTCCTACATGATCGTTTACCTTTTCCTACATGATCGTATAGATATCGCTTACTTTTCCTACACGATCGTATACTTCACTTAAATGATCAAGCATATTGTCTATGCGATAGACGATCGAATCTCCCACTTGCTTGATCGTTGTGTACGGTCTCTCTTCCTTCTTCTCTCTACCAAATCCAAACAAAGCTCACACATTGGATTCTCACTCCAAGAATACTGAGGGCTCTGAGTGGTGTTGTATTCTCTATTTCCTTCTGTCCAAGTGGTGACTGTTCGAGGTAGACGGTTGGGCTTCAGACACGCTGTGAAGAAGAAATTTTCATCTAGTATGACTTTTTGATCCCTTTAGCATTATGAAAGTATGTTTGAATGTATATGCAGTAATTCTGTCACAATGAATTGAAAAAATCTACTTCCACTCGTAGGTACTCTTGAATAAGAGTTCCTTCAATTGGTATCAGAGCCAGGTTATGATCTTGGGACCTGTGGGTTATGGGCCCACCACGCTTCCGCTGCGCCACTCTGAAAAGGGGAAGAAGAAGAAGGGTGGTAAAGGGAAAGGGAATGCGTCTGCTAACCTGCCACCTGTCGCCTAGAAGAAGCGTCCACTGCCAGTTGAAAAAGGAAAATGTTTCCACTGTAACCAGGACGGGCACTTGAAGAAGAATTGTCCTTGTTATCTGGAAGAAAATAAGGCTGCCAAGGCTAAGGCTAAGGCAAAAAAAAAAAAAAAGGGATTAGATCTTGGTGACAGTTGGAGGCTGGTGAGATGACGTTGCGAGTAGGTACCGGGCACGTCATCTCAGTTGTGGCAGTGGGAGACATCCAGTTTACTTTACAAAATAGGTTTCTTATATTAAAATATTCTTTGTAGTTCCTGAACTATAAAGGAACCTTATTTCTGTAAAGTGTATGTTACAATACAATTACACTATTTCTTTTAAATTGAATAAAGCTAAATTAGAAAATAACTTGTATGTGCTAAGATCTTTAGCCCTAAGTTCCCTCCATAACATAGAGATGTTTAAATCTACCGTAACTCAATGTAAATGCCAACGAATTTCTCCAGAACCTTGTTGGACATGGTTCGTTCAATGATGAGTTACGCTTCCTTACCGGACTCATTTTGGGGTTTCGCAGTGGAGACTACGGTATGCATTCTCAACCGTGTTCCTTCTAAGAGTGTTTCAAGAACACCTCTGGAGTTGTGGAACGGGCGTAAAGCTATTTTACGTCACTTCCGCATATGGGGTTGGCCAACACATGTGCTTGAGGAAAATCCCAAGAAGTTGGAATCACAATCGAGGTTGTGCCTCTTTGTAAGCTACCCTAAATGTACACGAAGAGGTTACTTTTATGATTTGTCCAAAAACGAGGTGTTTGTTTCCACGAACGCTACTTTTATGGAGGAGGATCATATCAGGGAGAACAGTCCACGTAGTAAAGTTGTGTTAAGTGGGCTTTCCAAAGAAACTACTGAAGCTTCAACAAAATTTGTTGAAGGACCTGCTTCATCAACAAGAATTGTTGATGATAGTTCATCTGGTAGGTCGGTTCCATCTCAAGAGTTGAGAGAACCTCGACGTAGTGGGATGGTTATGAACCCACCTGATCGCTATCTGGATTTCACGAATATCTTAGCTATGGTGACAAATGGTGATGTTGAGGATCCATTGTCCTATAAAAAGGTTTGGGGGATGTTGACCGGGATGAATGGGTCAAAGCCATGAATCTCGAGATGGAGTCGATATATTTCAACTCGGTATGGGATCTTGTAGATCAGCCTGATGGGGTAAGACCTATAGGTTGTAAATGGATCTACAATTGCAAACGGGGTATTGATGGGAAGGTGCAAACCTTCAAGGCTCGACTTCTAGCAAAGGGTTATACCCAGGTGGAGGGAGTCGACTATGAGGAGACTTTCTCACCTGTTGCCATGTTAAAGTCCATTCGCATAATAGTGCATCGAGGTGATGTGATCGTCACAAAGATCGCCTCAGAGAAAAACATTACTGATTCGTTTACGAAGGCTCTCACGACTACAGTGTTTGACGGTCACCTTCAGAACATGGGTCTACGGGACAGCCCACTGCTGGACTAGGGCGAGTGGGAGATTTTGTTGCACTGGATTTTTGGCACTAGTTTATTGTTTTGTGGCTGTTTACTTGTACTTTCCACTTCACTTTAAGACAAACGGGAGATTGTTGGGGTTTGTGCCCTAAAGTCTCGTGTCCAGTAGTTTGTAAACAACTTTGTACCAACACTTGTGATGTATAATATAAATGATATTTACTTCACTACTTGACTTTGTACATTTAGATATACTACAAACCAATAAACTTAATATCCCTGGTTATCTGTATGTAACTTAAGCATGTATGTGGTGACATACAAGTGGATCATGTCTTGAGTGATAACCAAAATGGTCTGTAGTATATGGATATAGAAGGAAAACCTTATCCTGGTAACGCTACGGATGCGGCTCGCTTTGTGGAATGGTCATAAATGTTGTGACTTGTCACAGATGGTCTGATACTTATCATTCGTTTAGGGGACATGCGAGCGGAGGCATCATATACAAAGAGTTTGTATAAGTCTTGACCACGAAGTGTTAACGTCTCGTTATATAACAAAGTTCATAACTGAGACTTCACTTCACTTCCTGAGTGAGTTGGAAACTCTTGCCATTGAGAGTGATCCTTTGATTTGCATGGATGTGAGTGGCCAAAATGCCGACTCAAACCTATCATTTTGGTGATTCGTCTGATTTGTGAGCTGGGAACTCAGCTACACAAGATGGAATTCACTTCTTCCCCGAGGCAGGGGCAAGTAGATAGATAGCTCCCTTAAGGGTTGATTCCAGGATTTTGAACAGTATGGCACCATGCACCTTCTTATGGCCCGAGAGGTGTTCACACATAGTAGGACTATGTTGTATTGTTCATTAGAGGGATCAGTAGTACTTAAGGAGGAAGATGTAATTACAGGGGTAATACGGTTAATTGGCCTGTTGTAATTACGAGCATCTGTGAAAGGTCATCATACTGATGATTGGTTATATCCAATGGACATAGAAATATATCTATGGCAAGAAGAGTTCAATTGTCGGTCTTTAGTGGAGTGTCTAGCAGTTAACGGATGGTGGATATTGTGACTAAAGAGTTTAGTCAGCTATTCACGTACCATTGGAGCTTCGAGGCATAGGTTTATAAGGTCCTTTTGGTAGCTTGGATATAAGTTAAGAGTCAGTTTTTGGGTCAACTTGAAATGTTCAAATTGACAAGGGGGAGTCCGATTATATATGATATAATTGAATGAGTTAATTAAATATGATATAATTAACTTTATGTATGAGATACATTAATTTAGAGGAAATTGGATATAAATATGATTTATATCTAGTAGGAGAAAAATATTATATTAATATATGATATTAATTTATAAGTTATGAATGTGATAAGATCACATTCATTGGACGGTTATAAGGGAAATGGGGAGGGCGCCTCTTCTTTCTAAATAACGGATGAGTACATTATAAATAGCAGACGGTGTGTTGATCTCTGTGCGTGGATATTGTGAAAAAGATAGTGTCAACGTTTAGAAAATCAGTGCCTATACGATAGTGACTGCACGATCGCTTACATATACGATATTGCTAAGCGATCGCACACCGATTACACCATCGCACGCTATTATCTACACAATCGTTTACCTTTTTCCTAAGCAATCATTTAGCTCCCTATATTTACTAAACGATTGTATAGACGATCGCTTAGTTTTTCCTACGCGATCGTTAAGATGATCGCTCACCCTTTTCCTACACGATCGTTTAGCTTTTCCTACACGATCGTATAGAGATCGCTTACTTTTCCTACACGATCGTATACTTCACCTAAATGATCAAGCATATTTTCTATGCGATAGACGACCGAATCTCCGACTTGCTTGATCGTTGTGTACGGTCTCTCTTCCTTCTTCTCTCTACCAAATCCAAACAAAGCCCACACTTCAGATTCTCACTCCAAGAATACTGAGGGCTCTGAGTGGTGTTGTCTTCTCCGTTTCCTTCTTTTCGAGTGGTGACTGTTCGAGGTAGACGATTGAGCTTCAGACATGCTGTGAAGAAGAAATTTTCATCTGGTATGATTTTTTGATCCCTTTAGCATTATGAAAGTATGTTTGAATGTATATGCAGTAATTTTGTCACAATGAATTGGAAAGATCCGCTTCCGCTCATAGGTACTCTTGAATAAGAGTTCCTTCAGTCTTGACATCCATTTTCCATGTCTCATAATCATAAAATGTGCTATGGATAGGTGTATCATGATAGACTTGAGTATGACAACAGGTGAGAAAGTTTCCTCATAGTCCACTCACTCGACCTGAGTATAGGCCTTTGCCATGAGTCTAGACTTAAAGGTTTGCACCTTTCCATGTATACCTTGTTTTCGCTTGTAGATCCACTTACACCCTATAGGTTTTACCCCATCAGGCTGATCCACAAGCTCTCAGAATTTATTGAAGTACATAGACTCCATTTCCTTGTTAATGGCCTTAATCCACTCATTTTTATCAACATCCTCCATTGCTTGCTTATAAGACAATGGATCCTCGACCCCATCAGTAGAAATGACGTTATAGGCTTCAGTCAAACCCATGTATTGTTCAGGTGGGTTAAAATCCCTCCCACTATGTTGAGGCAGTGTCAACTCTTGAGATGGTTAACTAAATGTACCAACCTCAACAACTCTTGTTGATCTGTCAGTATATTCAACAACTCTTGTTGAACCCTCAGTAGTCTCACGTAAAACAAGCTTATTTCGTAGTTTACGATCCCGGATGTGGCCTTTTTTCAAGAAGATAGCATTTGTAGAAACGAACACTTTGTTCTCACTCAAATCATAGAAGTATCCACCCCTCGTTTCCCTGCGGTAGCCTGATGACATGCAGAAATGCATGCCATCTTAGTCTTTTTACTTAGAATTATGAAGGTTGTTAGGCAGAATATGCGGCAATCATGTTAGGAATTCACAAGAATATGAGTTTGCGTCGATCAACATGTCGAATCTCAGCTAACCCATTACTTTGCGTTAATTATGCGTTCAATGTTCTATTTTTATAGCTAATTCAGGAAATGAACGCAAACGCGAAAATCGGACCATCGCATAGACGACCGCATGCGGAGAAACACTCCATCACAAAGGCAAACGCATCGATCAATGCATGGATGTTGCGGTAATCACTCATATACGTCCATCGCATAGAAATTGCGCTCGTCAAGCGATTGCCGTCATCATGTAGAGTTGCGGTGTTAAGAAAATGCAACCATTGAATGATTGTGGCTATGTGACAACGCATTCTAATAGGATCAACGCAAGCTAGGTGGAATTAATGCATCAATGCATCTACCTCGAGAAAATCCAAAAGATGATGTTGACATTTCACCTACCACGTCGTTGGTGGCAGAGGTTCAGAAAAGGACTAATGCGCCAAACATCAGGCTCAGAGCAGTCTAATTAATGCTGTTGGTGACCCAAGCTCTATATATAGAAGCCGACGAGCTGAAATTCAGATCATCTGGGGGAGGATCCTTGTGAACTGGGGACTTTCCCCACGATCCAAAAATACTGCGTGAGAAAATTGCTGAGAGTTCTTCACCTCCTTCATCCATTCTGAGTGATGACTAAAGCCTTCAACCGGAGCTAGTTCTCGAGAGAGTCAGCTCCTCCACCCATCCATGGCACCACCCGTAGCCTTGACGCACATCTGCTGGAAGCAAAGTTTTGCTTCCAGCCGGACATTTCTTTTCCTTTCTTTTTCTATATTGTATTATATGACATTTTGAATTAAGAAATTAATACAATGTGTTTTCAATGCATTTCTCTATTCATTCGACTCCATCTCTATCTTCTTGCTTAGCATCTTTACTTTCATTACAACACTTAGTGGGAGTTCTTGGGTATTGCATACTTAGTCATGTGGATTAGGGATATGAAGTATGTAGTAACCTACTGAGAGGTATGTGTTGCGCGAGTATGTGAGTAATCTTATTTGCTTAGTGTGAAGCTGTTGCAATGCCTGTCTGTAGGCTAACGCATTGCTTGTCTATGAGTGAAGTCAGCAACAATCAACTGCCCAAGAGGATAAGTGGTTGTACGCATTAAGCAAGGTATGCATTGTTCACTAGGGATAGTAACAATCTTAGGTCAGCGAAGTTTGTGAAATTGTTGTGTATTATGTATGCTTCATTCATCCATTAGGGATACTCGGGAGGGTAGTCTAAGGACAGGATCTAGGCTTGGGAAGGTCAGGTCAAAATCTAGGCTCGGGAGAGCCAGATTAGAATACATAATACAAGAGATAGGCGCTTAGAAATGAGCACTATTTGTTATTAACACATAACATGCATCCTAGAGATAGGATACGATTGTGTGCGATCACCTTGCTTTCATGCATTTTGCATCATCACATAGGACAAGAGTAAAGACTTAGGAATAAGCTCTATGGACACTTTGCATTCAACACATGCGTCCTAGAATTAGGAGCACCGCATTTCCATTGGAAAATGACTTGTCGTGTATGGTTGTAACATGATCACATAGTTTGACGCTAACTAAGGTTGCCCTTGCGATCACTGGTTGTAACATGATCACATAGTTTGACGCTGACTAAGGTTGCCTTTGCGATCACTCTTAAGTTTTGCAATGAAAACATCTCCGCATTTTATCTATTTTCCCATTCATTTATTTCATGTCAAGGTTTGTCGATCTCTATATTGCATGCATATTCTCATTGCGTTGTCAGTTAGATAGGAGTAGGAGTAGGATTAACTTAGCAATATCCCCTCCATTCTTTTATTTACACTGCCGCATGCACATCACCGCAAACATATAGTTACAAGTCCCTGTGTTCGACCTCGGATTCCCAAAAACTTGCGTTGGAATTATACTTGGTTCCAGTGCAAGAAACTTGTGGCAAGACGCATGGTCTACGCATACATTCATTAACGCAATATCAGTCCAACGCATGACCATCGATGCATGACTATCAACGCATATCTTAGGAACATGCATTACATAACGCGTCCACGGGATTTTGGTTGTCGAGTAAAATTGACTTCTAATTTCCGAGCATAAAATTTGCCGCCGTTGCCAGGGACTTGGCAACTAATGTTTGTTAAGTTTTGTGTCTCTGCAAGCAAACTTTTTATCTTAGGTGTATTGTAGCTTGTGCGACCAAGTTGCAAACAATATTGAAGTGTAGGCGATGCGCTGAAAGCCAATGTTGACCTCGGAGGGCAATCAGTCGCAAAAGAGCTGAAGGTGATTTAAAAACATTCATCGGACCACAGAGGTCAGAATGTATAAGCTCAAAGGCTTCATTGGCTCTGTAACATTTTCCAGTAAAAGGTCGTTTGGTCATCTTGCCTTCGAGGCATGATTCACACACCGGCAAAGAGTTTTCTTCTAAACTCTTTAGAAGTCCATATTTCACCAACTGCTCAATCTTATTGAGGTTGATGTGACCTAACCTTAGATGCCAAAGATGGGTGTTTTCCTTAGGAGAAACCTTTGGTCTTTTAGTTGTTGTTGTCGTACTGAACATTTCAGTATTAAATAAGACTTCTATGACTAACGACCTTAGTACATACAAGTTATTTTCCATTGAACCAAAACCAATCTCCATTCCATTCTTGAAAATGAACACTTTACTCTCAGAAAAGGAGATGGTATAGCCTTGTTCAATGAGACAAGAAACCAAGATTAAGTTCCTCTTGATATGAGGAACTACAAAAACATTATCTAGTAATAGATTCGTTTCTTGTCCAAAAATAACTTCAGCTTGCCTATAACAAGAACTAAAACAACCTCACCAATACCGACTCAAAGAGTCAACTCTCTCTGTGGCAACGTTTGCGAGGAAATAAATCCTTGGTAAGAGGAACTGACGTGATTAGTAGCACTCAGATCAAGGATCCAAGTAGAATCATCATTCTCTACCAAACATGTCTTCAAGACTAATAAATCATATTTACTGTCTTTAGACTTCCTCCTCTTTTGAAAAGTAGTGTGATCAGTATCATAACCTAAATAAGCTCCAAGTTCTATGTCAGAGAACACTTCTCGTCGATGAACTTTAACAGAGTTAGCAACACTTGTTTTCTCTTCCTGGAGATTAAATTGGGAACTGGCACTACTGGTATTGTCATCCATCCCTTTGTGCTAAAAAAGTAAGAACTGACGTTCAAACAATTCTTGCAACAAGTTTATGATCTTAAGTTCACTGACCATGTTCTCAACCTTTTTGGCCAAATCATTAGGTATGCTAGCAAAAATTTGAAGTCGGGCCAATGAATTAGCCTTCATCCACAACTCATATGCATTACAAACACTTCGCGGTGCATCAAGGGTTGGGACTTGAGAACACTCCTCAACCATGACAAACTCGAGGTCATTTACCATGAAATACGTTTTACAAGACTTTTTCCACTATATGAAATCGATCAAACTAGAGGCATTTAATGGAAAATCAAACATGTTGCTGAAAACAAAAAACACATTGACCTACAATAGGTTTTAAGCAAATACTCGTTGAAAAACATAGAGCATCCAATACGGTTTAGCAAAACTAACATGAACCCCGTGTGACATCTAGTTTCGCAATAATGCTTCCAAGGTTTAGGACAAAAGCCGCTGAAGGGTGGTCAATTTATCCCTCCTATGAATTGAGACATTCTTAACCAGCCATTAATATCAGAATAACTCTTGTTCCTATAATGACCAGTCATCATTGATTTGGTCAAAAAATCATTAACTTACTTAAAAATTTTCCATAAGTGTGACTCGTCATTTTAGGCCCTAGAGTTCCGCCCCATGCAGCCAATCCAAAGTGAAAAAATCCGATTGGGGCAAAAACTAAAGTGACCTTATCCATTTTTGGAGTTCACCTTGATATTGACTAACTGCACAAAACCTATCCGAAAGGGGATGCTCCTAGGGTGCCACGAGGGAGTGCAAAAATGATCTCATGGTACGAACCAATGAAGGAGACCACATGACGTGTTAACACACACCCTTCACTCACTTACTATAAATACTCTCTCCGTCCACCTTGATATTGACTCATGCAAACACCATCCGAAGGGGGATGCTCCCAGGGTACTATAAGGCTAAGCATGAATCTCATGACGTGAACATCTAGGGAGAAATGTGAGTGGATTCATTGACATATCATATACATCTCTTCCTCCCACTGAGTATTTTATAACCTAGGATTTAGTTTACTAAGAAAAAACACGGCTAAGAATTTTAACTAAGTGGCTTTTTAGGTTTATCCAAGAGTAGCATTTACCTTGAATAGTTGAACATTTTTTTTATCATCATCCATT
Organism: Benincasa hispida; assembly: GCF_009727055.1. Taxonomy (NCBI): domain Eukaryota; kingdom Viridiplantae; phylum Streptophyta; class Magnoliopsida; order Cucurbitales; family Cucurbitaceae; genus Benincasa; species Benincasa hispida. The sequence continues at coordinate 14,432,594 of NC_052353.1, read as the reverse complement.
AAACTCTTTAACGGAGTTTTGACCAACTGTCGCATGCTTGCAGGAAATCTATCTAATTCACCTTTCCAAGTAGGTTCCTAGGTAGGGGTGTTCCATTTCCATCAGCTTAAGTACCCCAGCCTAGACAGAACCCACCTTAGACAAAATGTTCCTTATAGATAGCTTTAATACAATTTTAATCTTTTATGCCAATCAATTTAATCTTATTAAACCAAGTTAAAAAGATTAAAACTTAGGCTGCTAATTGATGACATGCAGAAATGCATGTCATCTTAGGCCTTTTACTTAGAATTATGAAGGTTGTTAGGCAGAATATGCGTCGATCATGATAGGAATTCACAAGAATATGAGCTTGCGTCGATCAGCATGAAGAATCTCAACTAACCCATTATTTTGCGATAATTATGCGTTCAATGTTCTATCTTTGTAGCTAATGCAGGAAATGAACGCAAACGCGGAAATCGGACCACCGCATAGACGACCGCAAAGGAAAATGCATCGATCAATGCATGGATGTTGCGGTAATCAGCTGTATGCATCTATCGCATGGGAGTTGCGCTTGTCAAGCGAATGCAGTCATCATGTAGAGTTTCGGTATTAAGCGAATGCGGTCATTCAATGATTGCGGCTACGCGACAATGCAACTAATGGGATCAACGTAAGGTAGGTGGAATGAACGCATCTAACTCGAGAAAATCCAAAGATGATGTTGACATTTCATCTACCACACCGTTAGTGGCAGAGGTTTAGAAAGGACGAACGCGCCAAATGTCAGACTCAGAGTAGTCCAATTAATGTTGTCGGCAACCCAAGCTCTATAAATAGAGGCCAAAGAGCTGAAATTCAATCATCCGGAGAATATCCCTCAACCGGGGATTTTCCCCGTGATCCAGATAAACTGCGTGAGAAGATGGTTGAGAGTTTTTCACCTCCTTCATCCATTTCGAGTGATGGCAGGAGCCTTCGATTGGAACTAGATCTCGAGAGAGTCAGCTCGTCCACCCATCCATGGCACCACCGGGCAACTTGACGCACATCTGCTGGAAGCAAAGTTTTGTTTCCAGCCGGTCATTTCTTTTTCCTTTCTTTTTCTATATTGTATTGTATGACATTTTGAATTAAGAAATTAATACAATTTGTTTTCAATGCATTTCTCTATTCCTTCGACTTCATCTCCATCTTCTTGCTCAACATCTTTACTTTCATTGCAACACTTAGTGGGATTGCTTGGGTATTGCATACTTAGCATGTGGACTAGGGATATGAAGCATGTAGCAACCCACTGAGAGGTGTGCATTGTGCGAGTATGTGAGTAATATTATTTGCTTAGTGTGAAGCTGCTGCAACGCCTGTCTATAGGCTAACACATTGCTTGTCTATGAGTAAAGTTAGCAACAATCAACTTCCCAGGAGGGTAAGTGGTTGGATGCATTAAGCAATATATGCATTGTTCACTAGGGATAGTAACAACCTTGCGTCAACCACGTTCATGCGATTGTCTTGTAGTATGTATGCTTCATTCGTCCATTAAGGATACTCGAGAGGGTAGCCTAAGGACAAGATCTAGGCTTAGGAAGGTCAGGTCAGATTAAAACTTAGGTTGCTAAACCCATTAGAACCTTGAACTTAGGTCTATCTCAATCCAATTTTAAAATCCTTTTAAAGCATGAGTTCTCATAAGTCCGCATACAACTCTTTCTTATCGATTTTAATTCTAATTTCCATTATAACACTTATAATCGGTAAAAACCAAAATCAACCACAACGTGAAGCAAACACATACAAGGCATTCATAACACTTACAAATTAGCCTAAGTATCATGCTCCATGCATTGTTCATTCATTGCTACTTTTATATAACTCTTATTCAAAACAGCAACGAACCAAGAAAACATGCTTCCATTCACCCTTATACTATAACGCTTATAATATAAAGATGATGAATGAATATGCTTAATGCATGCATAAATATAACTCTTATATTTCATGATGCATATGCATGCTTTCTTGTAATTTCATCATGTCATATTATAACACTTATAATATATGATGCATGAATAATTGCACAACCTAAAGTGGTTTTCAAATCTATATGTAAAAAATTTTGCCATATAAACCACATACATCTCATGTATATAAAAAAAATGTTGATGAACCTGGAAAAATTGCCTCAAATCCTAAAAAACTAAAGCAAACTATTACAAAAACTTAGGTTGCTAATCCCATTAGAACCTTGAACTTAGGTCTATCTCAATCCAATTTTAAAACCCTTTTAAAACATGAGTTCGCCTAAGTCTGCACACAACTCTTTCTTATCGATTTAAGTTCTAATTTCCATTATAACGCTTATAACCAAAAACAACCAAAATCAACCACAACGTGAAGCAAACACATACAAGGCATTCATAACGCTTACAAATTAGCCTAAGTGTTATGCTCCATGAATTGTTCATTCGTTGCTACTTTTATATAACTCTTATCAAAACAACAACGAACCAAGAAAACATGCTTCCATTCACCCTTATACTATAACGCTTATAATATAAAGATAATGCATGAATATACTTACTGCATGCATAAATATAACTCTTATATTTCATGATGCATGCGCATGCTTTCTTGTAATTTCATCATGCCATATTATAACACTTATAATACATGTTGAATGAATAATTACACATCCTAAGGTGGGTTTCAAATCTATATGTCATACACTTTTCCATATAAACCACATACATCTCATGTATATTAAACAAAAGTTGATGAACCGGGATAATTATGTTGGGGTTGATGCCCTAAAGTCTCGTGTGCTGTAGTTTATAAACAGTTTGTACGAACGTTTGTGATGTATAATATATGATACTTTACTTCACTTCTTGATTTTGCTCAATTGAATGTTTTATTTGCTTTACCACAAACCAATTAACCTAAAATCCCTAGTTATCTAGATGTAACTTAAGCATGTATGTGGTGACATACAAGTGGATCATGTCTTAAGTGATAACCAAAATGGTCTGTAGTATATAGATATAGGAGGTAAACCTTATCCTGGTAATGCTATGGATGTAGCTTGCTTTGTGGAATGGTCACAAGTGTTGTGACTTGTCAAAGATGGTCTGATCTTGATCATTCGTGTAGGGAAGATACAAGCGAGGGCATCCTATACAAAGAGTTTGTATAAGACCTGACCACAAAGTGTTAACGTCTCGTTATATAACACCGTTCATGACAGAAACTTCATTTCACTAGGATGACCATAGTTAACATGACCTCAATCCTGAGTAAGTTAAGAACTCCTTCCATTGAGGGCAGGCCTTTGATTTGCATGCGTACGAGTGGCCAGGTCGCCGACTCAAACCTACCACTTTGGGATTCGTCTGATTTGGGAGTTGGAAACTCAGCCACACAATATGGAATTCACTCCTTCCCCGAAGTAGGGGCATGTAGATAGATAGCACCCTTAAGGGCTGATTCCAGGACTTGAACGATGTAGTGCCACACACCTTCTCTTGGCCCGAGAGAAGACAGCGATTCGATCCAGCACAATCATCTAAACGATCACTGAGCGAGCGCCAAAGTATCATATATCGCGTGATCATTTACCCATCGAACGCCTATGCGATCATGCAGCCAACGTAATACTATGATCGAGCTGTCTCTTATACACATCTAGATGTGTATAAGAGACAGATCATCTAAACGATCACTGAGCGAGCGCCAAAGTATCATATATCGCGTGATCGTGTAGTTAGTAACTATGTGATGAGGCATGCTAACTACACAATCGTTTAGTGCGCGTGTCTTTTATTAAAAAATAAGCATCAAATGCTCCCATTCGATCATTTACCTTCAGCGTCCACGCGATCGGGCAACCAACACTACGCGATAGAGTAAACACTTTACCCCATCGTTTAGTAAATACTACATGATCACATAGAAAAATCTACACGATCGTTTAGCCAAATCCCAACGATCGTTTAACTTGAACTACACGATATGACCAACTCTTGGTCTTCTTCCTCGCTGAGAACTGCATCACAATGCTTCGAAACATCATCAAGAACGACTCGATAAACTCAAACACTTTGAATTAAAGACTCGATTGCTTGTTAATTATGCCAAAAAACACAGGGGCCCTTACAAATTAACACTTGAAAGCTTTAAACAAAGGAAATTAACCTGTAAACATTCATCAACACCATCCATAAATGCATTTAACATTTAAACGCAATGCAGAAAACCCACCACAACTATAAAAGAAGTTCAAAATAGAAATGAAATTTTGATTATCAGAACAACTTGGCTCTAATACCAATTGAAGGAAATTAGATATGAGGATCTCTATGAGCAGCGGAATGATCGTTCCAAATTCCATTCGATATTGAACATACATAATTACAGTACAAGAAACGGAAACTAAAAGGTCATGCACGATACGAAATTACAGCATGTTTTCAAATAAGATCAAAGGATAAAGTATCATACCTTTGAAGACTTATTCTTCAAACTCCCTCGATCATGAACGCTTGATTAGTCTCCAAGACAACAATACACAAACATGTGAACATAACGACCGCAACACAGCATGATCAACAGCAAACACGAACTCAATGATCTCTAAGATCATGAACCCAACGAACGACCCCAGTTGAGTGAGGACACCATCATAATGGTTACCTTGGTATTGTCGGTGTGAGAATCTAGAAGTGTGGGATCTGTGTGGACTTGGTTAGAGGAAGAGACTGGAGGAACAACAATCGTGTAGACGATTGAGCAAGTGGGAGCTGAAAAGTGTCTATCGTATAGACGAACGCTCAATCGTGTAGAAGAAGGCAACCTATTGTATAGAAAATGCCCTGCAATTGTTTAGCTACGACCACTAAGTGAACTATTGTATAGTAACACTCCATGATCGTTTAGTCTTTCTATGAGCTATCATTTAGTGAAACTATTTCACTTGATAGTCTTTTCGTGAGTACTTTCCGAATTGAGTAACTCTTCTATAATTAGGAAAACATTTTCCTTTTATCTCACGGTTACCATAAAACCGCCAATAACCTCCCACTCAATTTGGATATTAGAGAAAAAAAGATAATTATCCAATAATTAATATTATTATAAATAAATATGATAACCAACTTACAATATTATATTTATAACCTAGTTTTAATATTTCATCTCATGAAACATATAAACCATAACACTTTTTCTATTTTATGGTACTTAATGTAAATCACATTTCCATTAATCCTTCACTGGATGTATCTCATACATCCACTGATTATATCATATATAATCGAATTTCCTCTTGTCAATTCGAACATTTTAAATCAACCCCAAGAACTGATTCTCAACTTGAATCCATTGACCTACCAAGGGGACCTTATGGACCTGTACCACGAAGCTCCAACGATACGTGAATAACTGACTACACTCTTTAGTCACAGGATCCACCATCCGTTAACTACCGGGCACTCTACTAAACACCAACAGCTGCACTCTTCTTACTACAGATATATTTTGTGTCCATATCAACCAATCAACAGTGCAATAATCCTTCATAAATCGCTTATAAGTACAGTTGGGCCAATAATCGTTATGCCCTTGTAGTTACATCTAACTCCTTAAGTACCACTGTTTCCTCTAAGGAACATAAGTCATAGTCCGACTATGACTAAGTCATCTCTTCCAAAGAGAAGCTGTGGCCACTATGTTCAAGATCCGGATCATCCCTTAAGGGAGAAATCTATCTACTTACCCTTACTTCGAGGAAAAATTGAATTCCATATTGTGTAACTGAGTTCTCAGCTCCCAAACCAGACAAATCCCTAAAAAGGTAGGCTTGCTGAGTTGGCAATCTAGCCACTCTCACCCATACTAATCAAAGAACTGCCCTCAAAACCAGGAGTTCCCAAAATACTCAGAATTGAGGTCATGTCACCTATGATCGTTAAGATGAAATGTAAATCTCAAGTATCAACGACGTTATATAAAAAGACTAGTCATCTCATGGTCTGATCTTATAAACTCTTTATATAGGACACCTCCGCTCGCATGTCTCCACATGAATGATCAGGATCTACTAACGAGTTGCTGAAAAGAAAAACACATTGACCTACATTAGGTTTTAAGCAAATACCCATTGTAAAACAAAACAACATCCAATAAGGTTTTAGCAAAACTAACATGAACCCCGTGTGACATCTAGTTTCACAATGATGCTTCAAAGGTTTAGGACAAAATTCGTCGAAGGGAGGTTAGTTATCCCTCCTCTGAATTGAGAAGATCTCAACCAGTCATTAATACCAGAACAACTCTTGTTCCTATAATGACTAGCCATCATTGATTTGGCCAAGAGATCATTAACTTACTCAACAATCTCTCGTAAGTGTGACCCTCTATTTTAAGCCCTAATGGTCTGTCCCAAAAGGCCAATCCGAAGAGAAAAAATCCGATTGGGGAAAAACCTAAAGTGACCCTATCCATTCCTGGAGTTCACCTTGATATTGACCAACTGCAAAAAAAACCCATCCGAAGGTGACACGAGGGCGTACAGAATGATCTCACGGTGTGAACCAATGATAGAGACCGTAGGACGTGTCGGCACACACCCTTCACACACTTACTATAAATACTCTCTCTGTTCACCTTGATATTGACTCATGATAATACCATCTGAAGGGGGATGCATCCTAGGGCATCTTGAGGCCAAGTATGAATCTCACAGTGTGAACATACAAGGAGAAACGTGAGTAGAATCATAGACATATCTGATACGCCTCCTCCTCCCACTGAGTATTTTATAACCTAGGGTTTAGCTTACTTAGAGAAAACAGAGCTAAGGATTTTAACTAAGTGACCTTTAGGTTTTTCCAAGAGTAACATTTAACTTGGATAATTGAATAACTTTTGATCATCATCCATTAAACACTTTAAAGAAGTCTTTGACCAAAACGTCACATGCTTGTTGAAAATCTATCTAATTCACCTTTCCAGGTAGGTTCCCAGGTAGGGGTGTTATGTTTTCGTCAACTTAAGAACTCCAGCCTAGCCAGAACCCACCTTAGACAAAAGGTCCCTTATAGATAGGTTTACAACAAATTTAATCTTTTATTTCAACCAATTTAATCTTATTAAACCGATTTTAAAAGATTAATCTAGGTTACTAAACTCTTTAGAACCACTTGAACTTAGGTCTATCTCAATCCAATTTTAAAACCCTTTTAAAAAACTTGAGTTCACCCTAAGTCTGCACGCAACTCTGAATTATTGATTTTAGGTCTAATTTCCTTTATAACACTTATAAACAGAAACAACCACAATGCTAAGCTAATACATGCAAGGCATTCATAACGCTTATAAATGGCCTAAGTGTCATGCTCAATGCATTGTCCATTCGTTGCTACTTCTTTTATATAACACTTATACAAATCCGCAATGAAACAAACAAAACATGTTTCCATTCACCCTTAGACTATAATAATTATAATAAAAGGATAATGCATGATAATGCTCAATGCATGCAAAATATAACTCTTATATTTCATGATGCATGCGCATGATTTCAAGTCATTTCTTCATGCAATATTATAACAATTATAATACATGATGCATGAGTAATTGCATAACCTAAAGGTGGGTTTTTAACTATATGACAAACACTTTGACATATAAGCGCCATACATCACATGTGTAAGCTATAAAAGTTTATGAATCGGGTAAAATTGCCTTAAAAACAAAAAGGAAAGCTAACTATTACAAAGACAAGGAGTCTCTGGTTCAAACAGGCGAACCGGGTCTTGAACTGCTCGACAAAGCGTCGCTTCTCCAACCATCCATCGTGTACTAAGCACCCTGAGATCGTCTACACGAAAAAACAAACTCTTTGCTCCATCGCTTACCAGCGCTTCAGAGTTAAATGATCGTTTAGCATCTACTATACGATCGTCTAGAAAAATCCAAACAATCGTTTAGATATTACTACACGATCGTGTACCTTTAATAAGCGATAAAGTCTGAAGTACACGATCGCTCCGCACGACGCCCGCCTTTCGCGATCATCTAAGCGACTATGATGCCGCAAAGCACCATCGCCTAAGCGACCGCTTCGCTAGCGTCTCCGTATCGCATATGCACGATCGCATAGGTAGTAACTAAGCGATGAAGCTTTCTAACTACGCGATCATCTAACGCGCGCCTTCTACTAAACGATGAGCATCGCATGCTCCCACTACAATCGCCTACCTCCAGTGCCTACGCGATTGTGCAACCATCGCCACGCGATATGGTAAATAATTTACCCCATCGCTTAGCATTAGCTAAATGATCGATTAGAAAATACTACACGATCGTCTAGAACGAAAAATCTAAACGATCGCTTAGTATAATCCCTACGATCGTTTACCTGAGGTTACACGATTCGACCAATGCTTGGTCTTTTTCTTTGTTGAGAATTGCATCACCATACGCCGAAGCTTCATCACGAATGACTCGACGAACTCGAACTTTTTGAATTACAGACTCGATTGCAAAGTTAATTTCGCCTAAAAACACAAGGGCCCTTATAATTAATACTTTGTAACACTGAAAGCTTTAACAAAAAACAGTTTAAACCCGAAACGTTCATCACATTCATCCACAAATAAAGAAAACGGTCAACTACAAATGCAGAAACTCATCGTGACTGTAAAAAGTGTTCAATTCAGATCTGTAATTTGGAATATCAGAGAACCTGGCTTTGATACCAATTGAAGAAAATCATAAATGAGATTTTCGTGAGCAGGGAAAGCAAGACTATTCCAAATTACAATCATGAATCAACAAATCATTTTCAGTCGACTTCAAAAAAATGGTTATACAATAATTCCAGAAATTACAGCATGAACAACAAATGCATAAAGAGAACTCTATGCACATATGAAGAAATGTCTCCACGCTCTGATGCGCGACTCTGATCAAACAAACAAGAGCAACCACGAACGCCCGATCTACACGATCGCAATACCGCACGAACACTTCGCGCTCGTCCTCAGCGATCTCCTTGGTCACGAACTCCTCTGCAACATGAACAAACACCGCGCCCGTCTTCAGCAACACGAACGGCCTCCACAGCACCACGAACGGCCTCCAGAAAACCTCGACAGTGTCGAGTTGAGTCTGACACCACCAACAAGGCGACCTTGGTATTCTCGGTGTGAGAATCCTGAGGGTGGGCTCTGTTTGGACTTGGTGTGATGTAGACGAACGGAGGAAACAACGATCATGTACACGACTAGGCAAGTGGGAGAAGGTTGAGACTTATCGTATAGATTGATGCCCAATCGTTTAGATGAAGCTATGCGATTGTCTAGCAAAAGCTATGCGATCGTTTAGTTCTATCGTTTAGCTCAGTCTGTTGCGTACAGACTCTACACCATTGTGTACCTTGGGCCAACAATCGTCTAGCAAAGATATGCGATCGTTTAGTAAACACTGCACGATCGTTTAGCTTGCACCTGCACGATCGTTTAGCTTGCCCAGCCATCATCTAATAAATCTGTAATTACTTGACGACCCCCATGAGTTTCTATACACCGAGAGAAAACTCAAAATTCTTTTCAAACTTTTGTATAACCTTCTTTTCAAAATAGAAAACCACTTTTCTTTTAAACTCACAGTTACCATCCAATAACTATCCACTACTTTGGTTATTTAAAAGAAAAAGTATTAATTATCTAATAATTAATATTATTATAAACATAAATGATAACCAACTTATCATACTATATTTATTACCTATAGTTTTAATATTTCATCTCATGAAACATATAAACCATAGTTATTTTTCTATTCCATGGTACTTACTGTAAATCTCATTTACATCAATCCTCCACTAGATGTATCTCATACATCATACCGATTATATCATATATAATCAAAATACCTCTTGTCAATTTGAACATTTCAAATCAACACCAAGAACTGGTTCTCAACAGAATCCAAGCTACCAAAGGGATGTCATGGACCTGTAGATCAAAAGCTCCAATGGTACGTGAATAACTGACTAAACACTTTAGTCACGGGATCCACCATCCGTTAACTGCCAGGCACTCCAATAAAGACCGACAGCTGAACTCTCCTCACTACAGATATATTATATGTCCATCTTAACTAATCAGCAGTGCGACAACCCTTCACAGATCGCTCGTAAGTACAGTTGGGCTAATAACCGTTATGCCTCTATAGTTACATCTGTCTCCTTAAGTACCACTGATCCCTCTAATGAACATAAGTCATAGTCCTACAATGACTGAGTCTTCTTTTCCAAAGAGAAGTTGTGGCCACTATGTTTAAGCCCTAGAATTAGTCCTTAAGGGAGCAATCTCTCTACTTATCCCTGCTTCGGGAAATGAGTGAATTCCATCTTGTGGATTGAGTTCTCAGCTCCCAGATCAGACAAGTCCTCAAAAAGGTAGGCATGTTGAGTTGGCAATCTGGCCACTCTCACCCATACTAATCAAAGGACTGCCCTCAAAGGCAGGAGTTCACAAAACATTCAACATTGAGGTCGTGTCATCTATGGTTATTTAGGTGAGATGCAAGTCTCTAGTATCAACGGTGTTATATACAGAGTCTAGTTATCTCATGGTTCTAGTCTTATACAAACTCTTTGTACAGGACACCCCCGCTCCATGTCTCCACACGAATGGTTAGGATCTACCATCTGTAGTAGTTTACAACATTTGCAAACCTCTACAAAGTGGACCGTATCCGTAGTGTCACAATGATCAGGTATCCCACCTTAATCCTTATACTACAGACCAATTTAGGTTATCACTTAAGGCATGATCCACTTGTATATCACATATACATGCTTAAGTTCACATAAGATAACCAAGGAGCTTTGTTTATTGGATATGAGTAAATCCCAGAATTAAATAACACTTATTTTATTCATTGAACAATGTATATCTTTACAAAACAACGACACTCTGGGAGAATTAAGACACTAATCCCAACATCTATAAAACGGGTTGTATCCGTAGTGTCACCAGGATCAGGTATCCCTCCTTAATCATTATACTATAGACCATTTTAGGTTATCACATAAGGCATGATCCACTTGTATATCTCAATACATGCTTAAGTTTACATACAATAACCATGGAGCTTTGTTTATTAGATATGAGTAAATGCTAAATAAAATAACTCTTATTTCATTCATAATAATGTGTACAGTTTACAAACTACTAGACTCCGGAAGAATTAGGATACCAATCCCAACACTAATTTAGTAAAATTGCACCTAAATCCAAAATCATGTTTTAGAAAAACAAGTAATAGTGTACCCATAACCATTATTTATTTTCTACGATACTATAGTGAGTTAGTATAAGTGCTACCAAGGGGTAGTCAAATACTCCTTCACTAAAGCAAAAAATTTTAACCAAACACTATCTTCAGAATAACTCTTATTCCTCTAGTTGTTTAGTTACCGTTTTCGGTCAAAAATTACTAACTCTTTAGTAATTATGTAAGTGTAACCCTCCGTTTTCAAACCTCAGAGGTCGGTCCCATCGATGCTACCCAAATGGAGAGTCAAGGTTGGGAATGGACCTAAGAAATCCTATCCATTTCTGGAGTTTGATTTATTTCGAATCCTATGTTATAACCCTCCAAGGGGATAGCCGTCATTAAACGACTAGCAAGGGCTGCCTAAAGCAAACCAGCAAGCGCAACATAGAAATCTTACGGTCTAAACTAATGGAAGAGACCGTAGATACGTTGACACATATCCTTCACCCACTTACTATGAACTACTTCCCCCGTTCACTTTGGTCTTGACTTATACAAACACTTTTCAAATGGAGGTCACTCCTAGGGTGAAATGAAGCGCCATATGAATCTCACAGTGTGAATTTTGTGGGGACGTGAAAGTTGAAATCAATGTATCATACACTTGATTTTTATTTGAACGAATTCCCCTTATTCACCTGAATCTTGATTTATGTAAATACTTTCCGAATGGAGGTGACATGAAGTACCACTTTTAAATCTTGATTGTGAACTCTTAGAGACATGAGAGCTAGAAATAATGTATCGTATATGTTATTAATCTCCCACTGAAGTGTTCTAATAACTTTATCATATAAGTTATTAAACTCCCACTGAAGTGTTCTACTATTAATTTGGGTATATTTATACTTAGGTTCTTTTCGGCTAATTAAACAATCCTAAGTCTATGTGGTTTATCTAAGTATAAAACTTATAAATTGATTTGAACCTACGATGTCTAGGTGATAAACCGTTTTATTACCTCACACCGCTGACGTATGCTTATAAAACTTGTTAACTAAGCTCAATTATTTGGCCATAATCCCTAGGTAGGAGGCGTTCCATAGATCGTCAACTTAAGTACCTCCAGCCTTAGACAGAATTATATACCAATCGAGTTTGTAACTACGTTTTACAAGATGTTGACCTATTTTAACTTATTAAAATGGGTGATTGACCTACGTGAGCATGTAGCTTATCTATGTTATGGATTTTAATATCTAATTCAATTTTATATCAAATTTTAAAAATTGGACATGCTATTACATCCACAACATACATCAAAGCATTCCAATTTATTATAACAGTTATTTAATATAATTGAAACCCTAAACATGCATTCTATATATTATAACAATTTATAACATATATATAATGCATGTAACATGCTTCCTATGGTGGGATTTTAAATCTAAATGGCATACGATATGTACAAACATGTTTAAATTTAAATACAACATACATCACATGCATAACTATTTACATAACACTGATATGGTTCAACTTTGGCATCCTAAGCAAGCATAATAACTAAATTATTACAAAACTGGTCCAACAACAACTTCAATTGGTGTAAAACTGCTCGAACCGACCCAAATTGGACCCGAACCACTCGAATCGAACCTCCAAGGCATCAAAATGGGTGGAATCGGTCCAAAGATGGTTGAATCAACTGGATTAGGGCTGAACTGGACCGAAACTGAAGAAAACTAGTCAAATTGGCCTTCCTCGTTCGTCCTCGCTTAGCAAATCGGTTCACTCCTCGATCCTCACTACTCGACCGGTCCAACTCGCTGCATGACACTCGGCGCTCGGTTGAAAACTCGCTTGAACGATCGAAATCTCGCTTGTTCTCGCTCAACAATATGAGCAGCGTTGCAACAGAAAGCTATTCTCCAAAATCTGCTCCATGACCTCGCTTGCTTCAAACACTAAATTACAACCTAATTCGGACTCTAATGACTCCAAATAAATTACATACTCTAAAGCACACATTTAAGTTCATTAATTAAGAGCCAATTACAAATTTAACTTGAAAACCAAAGAGAAATCTAATGCCAAAGCTGGAAACTATCCATATCAATCCATAAACATGCAATTTCAGAGACCGACAATTTAGATACATTTATAAATTTGAATACAAATTATCTCAAATTATTCTTAAAAAATAAATGCCATATTATGTCTTGATCATCTTTAATGATAGCTTTTAATTTATAGAAAATTTAGAATATAGAAAGTTCTGTGCAATTAGTTTATAAAACTTCAAAATAAAATTTATGAATCACCTTCAATTATAATCAATTATGAAAACTAAATAACTTTGCAAACTTCTTTTTTTACTACAAACACAATAAAGAGTTATCTATATATTTCTTTTTCTAAAAAAAGGTTATCCTACTTTTAAATTTTCTTTTCTACCTCAAATTTCTTCCTTTTAAATTCTAACATAATAAGTCTAACCTACTGAATATTTTATACCCACTGTGGAGTTATGTTGTTAAGCAAATATATATATATATATATAGTAAATTATACTATTATAAGCAATTTAATATTACTAATTTGATAAAATATATTGAAAATGTCACAGGTGACACGTTAAAATCTAGTCTAGTTTTCTTTAAAAAATAAAAATAAAAACTTTTGAAGGGGGCGGTGCAGTTGGGTCATGGGTGGTGGAGCCCGCGGCTGTATGGGGAGATACAGAAAGGGGACAAATCACAAAAGAAATGGAAATTAGAGTTTTCATAAAAATAAATAAGGGAAAAACTACGAGGGCAAAAGAGTAATTCCGCGGGAGCTAAATTCCGGGGAAATTGAACCCGACGTGAATCGAACACGCAACCTTCTGATCTGGAGTCAGACGCGCTACCATTGCGCCACGGATCCCTAGATGTTGCAAGAATACAAAATATAATAATAAATTAATTTAATTTATTAATTTTTAATTCAGCAAGCTTTCGAGGATAGTTCGCTTTAACATATTGTATTCTGAATATTAATATTTTTGTAAGACTAAAATATGAAGATTTTAACTAATGGTTAAATTTGATTATTCAAATTATTATGTAAATTATAACTTGTCTTTGATGATCCTTTATTTTAAAAATTGTCCAACATTTTTTTACACTTAATTTTATGTCTAAATTTCTAAACTTAAAAAAGGTATCCAACAAATATTTTTAACCTTCAATTTTGTGTCAAATTAATTCCTATAATCTTTTTTCTATCTCGCATCTAATAGGTGATTGACCCCATTCAACATAAATTTATATAAATTTTAGGTAAATATTAGACATAGAATTAGATTCTTATCAAATGGATTAATCAATTAATTGGTTTCAAACTTGAATAAACTAGTGACCTATTAAATATATAATTAAAAGTTCATAGGTTTGTTAGATACAAAATTTGAGAGACTCGTTAAATACAAATTTGAAAATTCAAAGATCTATAGACATGTTTTAATGTTTAGGGTCCAAACAGACACAAACTTAAAAGTTTGAGGATTGGACTTGAAATTTGACCAGATTTTTATGTCTAGTTAAATTATAAGTTTATTCTCTAAACTTTTATGTTTATGGCTATTTAGTCCATGAATTTTGAAAAATGTGTACCTAAACTTTCAAATAGACCATTTGACCCATTCAAATTTTTTAAAAGTTAGATTGATCTATTATATATAAATTGGAAATTTATGTTTGTTGAGATGTATGTCCAAAAACCTCGTAGTTAATAAGTTTTTTGAAATAATAGTTAATTATTTTATATATATAATTATCCATTAAAGAAAGATTCAAGGTTATTTTATAAAACTTGAACAGTATGTGGTAGACATATAGGTGGATCGTGTTCAAATAATAACTAAATGGTCTGTAGCATATGGATAAAGTTGGGTGACTTATCCTGGTGATACTACGGATATGACCCACTTTGTAATTGTTAGAAGACTTGTAAAGACAAACAATTTGATCCTAATTGTTCATGTGAAAATATGTGAGTGGGGGTATCTTGTACAAAGAGTTTGTATAAGATCGAACCGCGAAATG
The DNA here is from genome assembly GCF_009727055.1 of Benincasa hispida. NCBI lineage: Eukaryota > Viridiplantae > Streptophyta > Magnoliopsida > Cucurbitales > Cucurbitaceae > Benincasa > Benincasa hispida. The sequence goes on along the minus strand of NC_052353.1, from coordinate 14,417,229 downwards.
ATTTATCTCTCTTTAACACCGTTGACTGAAGAGATTAACATTTCATAAGATGACCATAGCTAACTCGTCCTCAATTCTGAGTCAGTTACGAACTCCTACTTATGTGGGCAATCTTTTGATTTGTATAGGTGAGAATGTTTCACTAGCCAACTCAATAAGCCTACAATTTTAAGAATTTCTTCGAGTAGGGAGCTGGAAACGTAGTTATATAAGATGAAATTCACTTCTTCTAATCTTTAGGGTAAGTAGATAAATTTCTCCCTTAAGTGCTACCTCTAGGTCTTGAACAATGGGGCCCCTCCCTCTTAATGGCCCGAGAGAGTTTTATTTATGGTAGGACCATAAACATAGGTTGTTCATTAAAAAATCAGTGGGACTCAAGGAGTTAGATATAATTACACGGGTAAAACGGTAATTTGGCCCAGCTGTAATTACAAACGATTCATGAAAGATCGACTTATTGTTGATTGGTTATATCTATGGACACAGAAATAAATCTACAATGCGAAGAGTGCAGTTGTGGGTCTTTAGTGAAGTGACTTGTAGTTAAGAATATTAATTAATTTAATTAAAGAGTTTAATTAATTAATCTTGTATTATTGGAGCTTCTGTTGGCTTTTTGGCCCTTAATCTCAAATTAATTAATTTTAACTAATTAATTAATATTTTGATGATAACAAACCTAATTTTGTTTACTAATAATTTCAATTTTTTGAATAGTTCATAGTGTAGAGCTTGGAAATGCCTTTTGAATAATCCAAATCAGAGTTCAGACGAAGAAAATATAGCGAAAAAAAGCATAACGGAAAAATATTCGTGATGGTGCACTAGAAGAAAATTGGGCTTTAATGTCGGTTTAAAACCGACATTAAAGGGTTTCAATAACACAGCCTTCAATGTCGATTGCAACCGACATTAAAGACCTTCAGTGAAATTTCCAACCGACATTAAAGGGCTTCAATAACACAGCCTTCAATGTCGATTGCAACCGACATTAAAGACCTTCAGTGAAATTTCCAACCGACATTAAAGCCTGTGTTTTTTTTTTAAAATTCTTAACCGACATTGAAGCCCGAATCTGTTCGTTTTTTTTTAAATTTCATTGTCGAATCCATTTTTTTGGTCAAAAAGTATAACATGACACATCATCATCGAACGCTGTGGCTATGACATATTATTCATGTATAGATTGTAAATATATTACATTTAATCCACAAATTCTGCTATAAAATTATAATTTAAAAGGTCGTACAATAATTCAGGCCTTGAAAACACAAATTACAAGTAATACAAACAATATGAGTTTACTATCCCTCTCCACTTGGTAAGTATGGATCCCTTCATAATTCTTCTTGAACAGACCCCTCCAGCTTCAGCAGTGTCTAGTTATAGACATCTTTGTCTGACCACTGTTGTTCAAAGGATCATAAACAAAAAAGGTTTAAGACAAAGGATTGAAAGTGAAAATATGATCAGACAAGAAAAAGCATAAAGAGGTTGTGATACCAAATCTTTACTCCTTTGTTGCACCTGCAAAACAAGAAAATTCAATAGTTGAATAAATGAGAGAATCTTCTTTTTCAAAATCTTTACTCCTTTTTCAAGAATCTTCTTTTTCAAAATTTTCGACAGCATAACGATGCTACCACAACAAAACAAAAAATTTACCTTGAACCTATTCAAAGAAACACACTCCCAAAAATATTTCACAACCACTTGTTCTCAACAGAACTATCAGAATTCCTAAAAAATGAATATTCAAGAACACATACATCAATAAGTAAATTTAGCTCACAATGTACTTCAAATCTCAAAAGTTGTAACATAACCACAAACTACCATAATGCAATCCACAAAATCAAGCACCTTGAATCAAATCTAAACTACAAATAAATAGTACCCATGAGTCATAAACGGGTGTTACATTCTAATCCAATATGATCCAAAGAGAAATAAGCACACTATAACTTCTCAAACAGGAATTTTCATATCATTAGAGTCACTTAAAAAAACTTAGAAACTGTGCTTAAAACTGCAAGCATTCAAAAATGCACTTACTAGGAACAATTTTTACGTGAATTCCTTGCTGTTGCAAGAAATCCATCTCCTCTCCATCCCTTCCAAACACAACTAAAAAACACACAAACAACACCATTAAAAGTATATGGTAGAGGAAGAGATTGAGAGAATACAAATGAACATAATTGGGACAACCGACTAGAGTGTAGCTTTAGTAGAACATAATTGAATGGAGCACATGGCAAACAATAAATCACTATACATTGGAATCGAATCATGACATTGATATCAATAATTTGATTCTAAAACTTTATATATCATATCTTCATACATTAGAAGAAACATTTCCACTTTGGATCCTGTTAAGTAAAACTCCAAAAATACACATGTAGCTTTTGATGCTTTTCATAAATGAACTACTTAAAGAATTTAATTAATATGGTCTAAACTAAGACTTCATTTTTCCTATCTAGTCTTTGATTGCACCAAGGAACAAGCGAAAATACATGAGGAAGAAAAACAAGTCCTTCGAAATCCCAGAAATGCTTAAACGTTAAGACTCCATTTGATAACCACGTTAGTCTTCTTACTATTTTATTAAAATACTTTTTTGAGGACCCATAAACCTTACACTATGTATGGTTTGTTTTTTAGATCCAGATAACGAAAAGCAATGAGACAATTCCTCCTTTTTGGTTTTATAACCTAAAAGAAACAAACAGACATGATGTACAGTAAACAACACATGTTTTCTCTCTTATGAAAAAAGAAAACATTGACTTCTCTAAAACTCAAGACTGCACATTGATTCGAAAACTCCAATCAATTCTCACTGAGCTTTTTTGTACTGTATGGTAAAAATATCATCAATATCTATAAACAGTTAACTCGCCATTTGGTAGAAACAAGTCCCCATCGAACCAACACTTACAATTTGATATCACAATAGTATTAAACTTCTTAGAAACAAATCATTCAGGTTCCCATTCAACAAATAATCCGACTAGCATAGAAGAACAGGCAAGGCAAGCCCAAAATCATTCAACTTCAAATTCAAATTAATCAGTTCTTATGGAAGAAAGGATGATTTTTGGTCATTCTTTATTAAGGATACATCTTATGCCATCAGTTGATTAAAAAACATCAGCATAGATGCAACAGCTATTCACATATAAGATTCCTGACATTTAACATTTTATTAAAATTGATGAATCTATTAGCTATAAAATTGAATTTTGTCTAATGAGGTAGTATTTTAATAAAACAACAGCCGAAATGGGAGATTAAACCTCCAACCTCAAAGGAGGGAGTGTGTACCAGATACAGCTTAATATTTCACTTATGAGTTTGGCATGTCAAATAGAACATTAAATTTCTAATCTTGTGTCTAATAGGTTCGCGAATGTAAATAAATATTGCATAGGTCAATGACTTATGAGCACATCATAATTGAATGCATGAGAACTTATTAGACATAAAATCAAATGTTTAGGAATTAATTACTTTTAGTCTTTTAAAATTTAGATACTTATTAAATACAAGAATCAAGAATGAAAGTTAGAGACCTAGTAGAATCTTTTTAGAGATTAAGGCACTATTTGACACAAACTTGGAGATATTTGTAATTTAACCTTTAAACTTCTAAAGTAATCAGCTTATGTTTCAAAAGTTCACTTGTAGTCAGCTTTTGTCATATCTTATGCAAGCTGAAACACAGGTCAATAAAGGAGTGAAAGATAATAAACATCTCCCTAAAGGAAATAGAGAACAAAAATTCAAAACATCTAAGCCAAATTTAAAATAAACTGGATCAAATAGCCAAAGAGAAACTCTAGTTCTTTCTTCACCTTAAACTCATTTGAAACATGAAAATATACAACAACCACTTGGGGAAGGGGAGGGGGGTTTAAGATGGCGGAAATAACAAACTACAGGTTAAACACAAAACATGCAACTGCTCAGTCAAAAAAGACTCCCCCACATGATTCGGTACACAAGATGATTTCATGTTTCTCTAGCCCATAACTTTATCTTCCTAATAAACAGCAACTGCAAGAACTTTAGAGTTATCATAAAGTAAAAATGTGCTTCAGTGCACTGATACAAGCAAAAATGCCACATTTTTGCCATTCATGGAATGATTGTAAAGACATAATCGAACTTGCAGATATTGATAATACTCTCAAATTTTAATACAAAACGACATACCAGTAAGCTCTCCAACACTTGAAATGTTAACTTATTCTGAATCTGATGAGTCTGGTCTCGTACTTTTTTGTACACTTCTCCTGGTTTGTGCACTAGATTTTGAAGCATTTATGGATGATTCACCTTCATGGAAGATGACTTGACATTTTGCCAATCTATCTTCCAATTCCTCTATGCTGAATTCGTCAGTTCCACCAAGCTCATCAAATCCTACCTGATGGATTCACATGAGAGAAAGGTAATGTTAATAAAAACAACCATAATTCAGTAATCAATGGTGTATTATCATAAAGGACATACCACATAGTCATCTACTTTTGCATTCTTGATCAGAGCAAGGGTTGGAAGAACAACGATTTTCAACTTCTCAGCTAGAAATCAACTTTTCTCAACATTAATTTTTATAGAACGTGTCTCAATATGTTGCTTTGCCAAAATGCTCAAGTGCTTGTCCATAACCTGTAATTTGTGTGAAAATACATTGTTCACCATTAAAATTCCTCAACTTCTCTGTCAAATATTTGTTTCCGCAATCGTAGAAACCCAGCAGAAAAAAAAAAAAAAAAAAACCTCAAGCTTCACTCCTAAACGTTCGCACAACATACAAATAAAAACCATTAATCAATGCCCTTCAAACTTCAAACATATAAGTTTAAGCAACAAAAAAACAGATAAAAATATGCATTAAACATTTGGAAAGCTACTACTCAAATGGAAATATGGAGTGGGAACAAAGAAAATTTCACCTTTGAATGGATCTAACCCAGAGATCGAAGATTGAAATAGATCTGAGTTGGAAGAACAAGGATCTGAGCCAAAATGACCGACTGGGCTACGACGAAAGGGATCTGAGCTACAGCGACCGACTTGTACCTTTGATGGCTCGACTTCAACTGAATGGATGGTTGGGCTTGTACCTTCAACAACAGAATGAACGGTTGGGCTTCGACAGAATGGATGGTAGATCTCCTAGAAGAAGATGACTAGATCTACTATGGCTACGAGTGAAGGACGCCAGATCTACTATGGCTACACGTGAAGTAAATCTGTAAATCTGCTATGGCTACGCCAGATCCGGTGAGCTTCGACACAACCTTTTATTCTCCATGTGAGTTCCTCTGGCGAGCTTCAAAATCGAGTTCTCTATACCCAACCCGAGTTCCTCTGGTGAGCTTTGACGCTCCTTTGTTCCAGATCCGGTCAAGACCTTCACCTGTGCAGAATCACCCGCTAGTCCAGTCAAGTCTTCCAGCTCTGAAATTCCAGATCCGGTCAACGCCTATGCAGCATCTGATTAATGAAAAAATAGAAAAAAATGGTAGATCCAGATCTACTATGGATGATTGGTGACGACATATTGAAGGGGAAGTCGGCGAAAGGGAGGGTTTTTCAGGAGAAGAGAGGGAAATGAAAAAAATGGGGGGAAGTCGGATGTTTAATGCTTGTTTTTTTTTTTAAAAAAAAAAAGTGGATCTTTAATGTCGGTTTTAAACCGACATTAAAGGTATACCTACAATGTCGGTTTAAAACCAACATTAAAGATTTGCTTTTTTTAAAAAAAAAAAAATCGGCATTATACATCCGGTTTCACTTTTTCCAACCAACATTAAAGGCCAAAATTCTTGTAGTGGTGATGTGGCGCCAAAATCACCAATTTGGATCAATTGAAGAGTGTCATTTAGAGCTGTAGAATGAGTGACATGGGGCCTTAAAATTGTATGAGGTGGATTTTAGTATTCTTTAAATTAATAAATATTGTTAAAGAAAGAATCAAAAGAAAATGATTTTAACAAAATATGTATTTGAGAAAATTTTAAACAAAAAACAAAAAAAAACTTTTACTTTTTCACTTTTAATCTCTATTTTTTATTTAACTTTTTGAACGATCAAATGCTCCAAATTAAAATCTACCTTCTACCTCACTTCCCTTTCTTTTTAAACCTCATTTTCTCTAAAATTGTTTTAACTTTTTAACACTTTTACAATCCTCAAAAATTGTGAAACGGCCACCATTGTTGCTCTCTCAAAACTTTCAATTTTCTTTATTTTCATCTTGTTTTTGAGAGAGTTTTTACTGTATTGTGAAGATTAAATATTGTGAGTTTAAACTTGTATACCCACTCTTTTTAGAGAGTTTCATTGAGTATTTCAAAGCTTCAAGAATATTGTAATGGTTGGATCATAACCCGTGGAAAGGATCGGATTTGTTCTTGAATCCGGAAAAGGAGCAAGGTAGCGGTTTGTCTCTCATCCTGGAAAGAGTCAAAGGAGATTTTTAATCGAAATCCCAAGAGGCACTTGGAAAAGTGGATGTAAGTCGAGTTTGACCAAACCACTATAAAAATTACGGTGTCTTCTTCTCTAACTCTTCCTTAATTATTTTTTCATTTAATTTTAATGGTATGCTTTTATTGGTTGAGATTGATTAAGTATATTGTTTCTAAATTTTTGTTATCTGTCTTACTATTTAGTATCAATTACGGTTTGTAAATTTTTTTTTTAAAAAATATCTGATTAGATTAAATTAAGTATAATTAGAAAAAAACTTAATTGAACCCTATTCATCCCCTCCCCCTCTAGAGTTACCATACGGTCCAACAGTTGGTATCAGAGCAAGGTTGCTCCCTTGAAATTTAATTTTATTGATAAACTTTATTGTTAGCAAATGGAATTGTTGAAGGTCAATCAACTTCTAGACCTCATTATTTTGATAGTTCAAATTATGCATACTAGAAAGCTAAAATGAAAATTTATTTGTAATTTATTGACTATAATTTATGGTTAATTGTTGTTAAAGGTCCTTATGTACCTATAAAAAAGGTTGATAATATTGATAAGCCTAAATTAGAAGAAGAGTATGATGAAAATGAAATAAAAAAGTGTCCTTTTAATACTAAGACTATTAATTGTTTGTATTGTGTTTTGAGCAAAGATGAATTTAATAGAATATCCATGTGTTCTTCCACTCAAGAAATTTGGTATACTCTTGAAATTATTCATGAAGGAACAAATCAAGTTAAAAAGTCTAAAATTAGCATGTTTTTTCATAATTATGAATTATTTAAGATAGATGCTAATGAGTCTATAACGGATATGTTTACTAGATTTATTGACATTATCAATACTTTGAAGGGACTTGGTAAATTCTATACAACATCCGAAAATGTTAAAAAAATTCTTAGGTCTCTACCTAAGACTTGGGAAACAAAGGTGACAACAATCCAAGAAGCAAAAGATCTCTCCAAAATTCCATTGGAGGAACTCATTGGTTCACTCATGACCCATGAGATCACTATGAATGAGCACTTGGAGGATGAGTCCAACAAGAAGAAGAGTGTTGCATTAAAGATCATCTCCTTGGAAGTTGATTACGAAGATAAGGCCCTTGATAAAGATGATGTTGTCTATCTATCACACCTTGCCCCAGATCACCTTCTTAGCCTAGAGAAAGGTGTGACTGCAATAGTTACCAACCCTTGGGCTGACACTTACTGCCTAATAACTCTTGCGGAATAACTCTGATACCAATTATAATTCATATGCAACGGGACGTCTTTAGGCCCACAATTTATTAACTTAGAAACTTAATATGTTTAGAGTATTTACAACATTAGATTTACAAGTCCTAAAACCCACAAACCCTAATCCCTATATGAATAATAGTAACATGTGTACAATATTAACAGTAACCATCTAGCAAACGGTTACAAGTCTTTTCGTCTTTTAGTGGCAGAGCAGATACTGAGCTATCTTCAGAGGATCTGTGGGGGGGAGGGGGTAACAAAAACATTTGAAATCGGGGTGATCTTACGCCCAGTGAGTGATCAAGAAAACAGAGTAAATTCTTATGCATAATTTCAGAAGATAGTTTTATCTGAAATATAATTTAATGCAGCATAAACAATTTCCAAGCGTAATATATATAAAACTGTTTTAAACATAAAACAGTAAAATCATTTCTCAAATCAAAGTACTGTATAACTGGTAAAATAATCCCAACACCAACTACTAGTTTAGAGAGAACCCTTTTGCTCAATCTCTGACTTTATTCACCTGTGGCCACATTAGGTACTACTGCTCAGATACCTTCTCCTCGTACTTCAGTATCGAGCTACTAGGATACCTTCTCCAACGTACTTCAGTATCCCGTTGGCTTGGTATCTTCTCAAACATACTTCAGTACTAATAGATACCTTCTCCTTGTACTTCAGTATCTAGTTGGGTGGATGCCTTCTCCTTGTACTTTGGCATCGCATTTTACCAAAACTATTTATAAACAACTTTTCTCTTTAAAGTATGTATAGTATAACACATATACAACATGGCTTTAAAGATGGTAACGCATGCTGGATAAAATCAATACATATACATATGTAAATAGTTTTTCAACAATATGCATGCGTTCAAATCACAATTCAAACTTGCTTAGAAACCACTTTATAAAACTAGTAGGCATGAGAATTATTTTCGCAAACATGATTTCTGTAAAACGTTTGTAATCAAAACAGTTTAAAAACATTTTAGTTCGAAAACATTTTAGCCACTCACTCGAACTCTTAGGAACTTTTCACTCTATGTAGCTCCTCGGGTCTCTTTTTCACCCTAGAATCCTTCTACAAACTTATTTTGGAAATAATTCCTTCTAAAACTTATTCTAATGTGTCTTAAGAATCTTACCCTAAACTTTCAGCTCAAGAATTCCTCGTGGTTTGGCCGGGAATCTCAAAATCTTCAAGACTGGCTCAGACTGATCCGACAGTCTGACCCTTCTACACTTCTTCTAAAACTTCCATCCCAGTTCCTTTGAGCTTTTTCCTCTGACAGCTCACTTCTAAAAACTAGATTTCCAGAGCTTTTAGATGGCTTTGGATCCTCCAACACGCACGAGGAGATTGAAAGTTCTCCTCGTCCAAAGTTGACACATCCTTCTTTGAACCCTCACTGTCCTCTACTTTCTCTACGAAATTTATGAATTTTTGTGTGATTTGACAATGAAATTCCCAACTCCCTATTTATAGGCGTTCAAATTGCTCGTGTGAATTGACAACACCTACTTAGCTGCATGGCCAAATGTTTAATCCTCCTTTTATCAACGTAAGGTGACTTCATCTTGGTTCAATGTGTTCTTTTCCAAACAACGTCCAACACAATTTCTTAGGGTTTAATAATTTCTCTTAATTCGGACACCTAGATTTAATTGACGGTTTGTCCTTATGTTCTTCAAGCTTTGTTTGTATTCAAATTAGGGTTTTTACATGCATAATCCACACCCAACGCGGTCCAAATACATCGCCCAGAAGCTTGCTCGGCCGTTCAATGCATAGGCGAGGCGAGGCGAGGCGTAGGCGTGACATTCGAATCCGACAAAGCAAGGCTAACGCATAGGTGGCTCTCGCTCTTTCGCTCTTTAGTGACGTACCCGCCGACTCGGATCGACATAACGGTACTAGAGTAGTCGCTCCCCCTTCTCGACAGTATCGCTCTCTCACTCTTCTCTCCCATTATTCTCCAAACCTCGCTCTCTCCCAGTTTCTCTCGAGAATTTTTTCTCTCCACTCTCGCTCTCTCTTCTCGTTGTCTCCAGCTTTCTCTCTCACTTTTTCTCTCCTATCGCTCTCGTCCAGCTTTCTCGCTGGTCTTGCTCTCTCCAATCTCGCTCTCTCTCTTTCCTCCAACTTTTCTCCACTCTCGCTCTTCCCACTTTCTTCGCTCAAAAGCTCGTTTCTCATCTGACTCTCGCTCTCTCCAACTTTCTCGCTTAAATTCTCACTCTCAATGATCTCGCTAGCTCTCAACGATTCTCGCTGATCTCGTCTCTCAACAATCTTGCTCTGCTACTGTGAAACATTGTTTGTCTCCGTGCAATTTTTACACGAAATTGTGCCAACTAGTTCACTTGCCTATCACTGCTTTTGTGCACAACCCTACACATTACACATAATTCCATATTTAGTTCCAGCTGCGGGTACTAAGTCGAGCGCAATCTCACCTATTCGCCCATTTCAACTAATATAAACTTCTACTCTATATAACTTGAGCACTAGATAAATATTTTTCCAAATTCCAAACCACTATACCAAGTGTTCCATAAATCATTCCACACTAGCTCAAACCCGGCCTATACTTAATATATTGGTCACCCAAGCACTTTACACGCACCAAGACTAATTCCATTACTTTTCTTTCAAATTCCAATGTCGTTTCGAATTCATCTCATGGTCGCACACAAACTATTCTCATCAACATACTTATTATACAAATTTCATTACAATTTTACCAATTAAAGCTCAACTTAATTTATCCAAAGAAAATCTACTTAACACTTAGAAATTTCCTTCCCCTTAACTTAGGATTTAACTTTCACTTAGTTAATTCTTTTTATCACTTACTTAAGTAATGAAAATAGAAATCCAGGTTTCACATTTACTTCCCCCTTAAGAAAATTTTGTCCTCGAAATTTACTCGAACTAACTCTGGTTTAAGGTTTCATAACAACCACTGTTGTAACCTCCTATAACCTTGTCTATTACCACGCTTCCACTGCGCTACTCTGATATCAATACCTTAGTTTATCCAATGATACTTCACCTAGCTATCTCTAAGCTAGATGTTGAACCAAACTATCTACCACATAAAAATTTGTATCTCAAATACTAAATGAGAATAACTTAAATTCACACTTACCTTCCTGGGTAGATTTTTTTAGGTATGCATATTCTACCCTCCTTTAGTAGCACTTGGTTAGCTCTTAATTGGTAATCCGTCCTTAACCCTTTACCTACCTCTTCAGCTAACTTCTAAAGATCAGAATCCTTTAATTGCTCACGTAGAATATTTTCTACAAGAGTAGGACGCACTTGAAATAAGGCTAGTAATCCTCCTTTTCGACCGATTGATAATGCTGCCCTAGCATTATACAACTTATGGATCAATCTACCCTTCATTGAATTAATACTAGCTCTAGCTGGCTAGTTCTTCGACTTAAGGCATCAGCTACCACATTTGCTTTACCTGGGTGATAGTCAATTGTACAGTCATAATCTTTAATCAATTCAAGCCATCTTCTCTGTCTTAGGTTTAGTTTCTTTTGATCAAAGATATGCTTTAGACTCTTATGCTCTGTAAATATATGACATCGCTCACCAAACAGGTAATGTCTCCAGAATTTTAGAGCTAACACAACTGCTGCTAATTCTAAGTCGTGTGTAGGGTAATTACATTCATGCTTCTTCAACTATCGTGAAGCACAGGCTACTACTTTTCCCTCTTGCATCAGCACACATCCTAATCCTTGTCGAGATGCATCACAATAAACTTTAAACCCCTTACCTGGTGTAGGTAGAGTTAATACTGGTGCTGATACTAACCTTTGTTTCAGCACTTGGAAACTATGCTCGCATTCTGGCAACCATTCAAACTTCGCATCTTTTCTGGTTAGGTTTGTCTATGGAAGGGCTATCTTAGAGAAACCCTCCACGAATCTCCTATAATAACCTGCTAAACCCAGAAAACTGCATACTTCGGTTACATTCAAGGGTCGTTCCCAATTAAATACTACTTCTATCTTTTGGGAATCAACACTAACTTCATCAGCTGAAACTATATGCCCAAGAAATATGACTTGATTTAACCAAAAGTCACACTTACTAAATTTGGCATATAACTTCTTTTCTCTTAAAGTTTGTAATACCATCCTTAGATGTTCTTTGTGTTTTTCCGTACTACTGAAATACACTAGTATGTAATCTATGAATACTATCACAAACTGATCCAGATAAGAATAGAATATCCTATTCATCAAGTTCATAAATACCACAGGAGCATTTGCCAGTCCAAACAGCATTACTAGGAACTCAAAATGTCCATATCTAGTTCTGAATGCAGTCTTTGGAACATCTGTGTCTTTCACCTTCAACTAGTGATAGCCTGTTCTCAAATCTATCTTAGAGAACACCGTTGCTCCCTTTAACTGATCGAAGAGATCATCTCTACGAGGCAATGGATACTTATTCTTAATGGTCACTTTATTCAACTGTCTATAGTCTATGCATAATCTAAGAGTGCCATCTTTCTTCTTAACAAACAAGACTGGCGCTCCCCAAGGCGATACATTGGGTCTAATGTACCCCTTATCCACAAGTTCCTGTAATTGAACTTGTAACTCTTTCAACTCCATTGGGGCCATCCTATATGGTGCTTGGGATATAGGTGTAGTACCAAGAATTAACTCAATAGTAAATTCCACTTCCCTATCAGGCGGTAAGCCTAGTAATTCTTCAGAGAACATATCTAAGAATTCTTGTACTACAGGTACATCCTTAGGTTTTAGTTTCTTATCTTGGGAAACTACTACAGATGTTAAATAAGCTTCACATCCTTTACTCTTTTAGAATTCACTATCTTCATGAATTCTCTTCGATCTCTGCAAAATCGATCCTTCCCCAGTCTCATCAACATGGAAAAACAGCAACCCGATCCCAATGAAATAAAATCTTCTCTGGGCATCACCACGAGCACTTCCTCGCTATTCTCTAAGATGAGAATCATCGCAGAGTTGTGAGCTCGTTATTGGATGAATTTTGGGAAAGAGAGGAGAAGTTTTTTTTTTTTGTGAGAGAATTATTCACAGTGTGCCTACCATCGAAGCCCTAGGCATTGGAGGAAGAAGATGGAGTGAAAAATCTGTCAAAATGTGAAAATCCATTTTCACATACATGAGGAGTTGAGAGATAAATGAGGAGGACGTTTATTTTGAAAACAAATATAAAACAAATATTATTTTGAATTTTAAATAAAAATATATAATAAGTAACATTATATAATAATAAAACTATAGGTTATATCACATATAACATATAGTCTAGAATTTATATTATATCACCTATAATATAACCTATAGTTTATTAATCTCACATATAACTCATAGAATTAATATGAATCACATTCATATTAACTTTAAATATAGTTTTTATATGAATCATATTCATATAACTAATATTTGAATCATATTCAAATATTTATTTCTCCCACCAAACTTTATATTATAATGTATCATATACATTATATTTAATTATATCTTATATGAATCAAATTCATATAATTAATATTTGAATCATATTCGAATATTTATTTCTCTTATTAAAACATTATATTAATTATATCTTATATATATAATGTATTACATACATTACATTAAATATATCTTATATAATTAGTTCCCTTTAATTAATTTGAACAATTCAAATTGATTCAAATTAATTCATTTCTCATTAATCCTAATTGAGATAACAAGAGGACCTTATGGATCTATAGATTGAAGCTCTAATGATACTTGATTAATTAATTAAACTCTTTAATTAAATTTATCTACCTATCATTAACTGTTGGTCACTCTAAAGACCGGCAGCATCACTATTCGCACTATAGATATATTTATGTGTCCATTGGATATAACCAATCAATAGTGTGTTGACCCTTCACAGATTTCTCATAAGTATAGTTGGATAAAAATTACTATTTTGTCCCTGTAGTTATATTTAACTCTTTAAGTATCACTGATCCCTCTAATGAACAATTAGTTATAGTCCAACTATAACCAAATCTCTCTCGAGCCAATGAAAGGGTGAGGCTTCATTGTTCAAGACCCGAAATTAGCTATTAAGGAAGCAATTTCTCTACTTGCCCTACTAATAGGGAATGAATGAATTCCTTCTTATGTAGCTGCATTTTTAGCTCCGCAATCAGACGAATCCCCAAAATGGTAGGCATATTGAGTCGACGAATCTAGCCACTCTCACTTATGCAGATCAAAGGACCACCCTCATAGGAAGGAGTTCAGAACTCACTCAGGATTCAATCAAGTCACCTATGATCATCGGTGAAATGTAAGTCTCTTCTAGGAACGATGTTATAAAGAGAGACGATTCATTTCGTGGTCTGATGTTATACAAATTCTTTGTATATACCCAGGTCGAGGGAGTAAACTATGAGCAAACTTTCTTACTTGTTGTCATGCTGAAGTCTATGAGGATACTCCTGTCCATAGCCACATTTTATGATCATGAGATATGGCAAATGAACGTTAAGACTGCCTTTATGAATGGTAATCTTGAGGAGACCATCTACATGGCTCAACCAGAGGGGTTCATAGTTCCAAATCAAGAGCAAAGAGTTTGCAAGCTTAATAGGTCCATTTATGGGCTGAAACAAGCGTCTAGATCGTGTAACATTAGATTTGATAATGTGGTCAAATTGTTTGGCTTTGATCAGAACGTTGATGAGCCTTGTGTTTACAAGAAGATCACCAACAACTCAGTAGCTTTTCCGGTACTATGAAAAATTGAGAATGATGTAGGGTTTCTGACTAACATTGAAAAATGACTAGCTGCCTAGTTCCAAATGAAAGATTTGGATGAGGCGCAGTATGTTATAGAGATTCATATCATTCAGAATCGTAAGAACAAGAGGTTAGCCTTGTCTCATGTTGATCAGGTACAGGATGCAGGATTCCGAGAGGGGTTTATTACCCTTCAAGCATGGAATCATATTGTCTAAGGATCAATGTCCTAGGACACTTCAAGAAGTTGAGAAGATGAGACAGATTCCCTATGCTTCAGCGGTTGGAAGCTTAATGTATGCAATGTTTTATACCAGACCTGACATTTGCTATGTAGTATGGATTATCGGTCGTTATTAGTACAATCTAGGATTAGATCACTAGATAGTTGTCAAAAAAATCCTCAAGTATCTTCGGAGAATGAGGGACTACATGCTCGTGTATGAAGATAAGGATTTGATCCTTACAGGATACATAGACTCTAACTTTCAGACTGATAAAGATTCTCGGAAATCGACATCAAGGTTAGTGTTCACTCTGAATGGAGGGGCTGTAGTATGGCAAAGCATCAAGCAAGGATGCATCGCGGACTCCACTATGGAAGTTGAATACGTAGCCGCTTGTGAAGCAGCTAAGAAGGTTATTTGGCTTAGGAAATTCCTTACAGATTTGGAAGTTGTTCCAAATATGGATTTCCCGATCACTCTCTATTGTGATAACACTGGGGTTGTGGCAAATTCGAAAAAACCTTGGAGTCATCGTAGAGGCAAGCATATAGAACGAAAATATCATTTGATCAGGGAGATTGTGCATCACGGTGATGTCATAGTTATGGAGATCGCGTCAGAGCACAACGTTATTGATCCGTTTACAAAGGCTCTCATGGCTAAAGTGTTCAAGGGTCATCTGGAAAGTCTGGGTCTACGAGACATGCGACATCTTGTCTAGGACAATTGGGAGATGATACTGGGGTATAGAGTATTCCCTAGTTTATTGTATATTGTTTCATGTATTGTACATTAGTCTCTCGAGGCATTAGGACAAGTGGGAGATTGTTGGGATTGGTGTCCTAATTCTCCCAGAGTATCATAGTTTGTAAACTGTACACATTGTTATGAATAAAATAAAAGTTATTTTATTTTTCATTTACTCATATTTAATAAACAAGGCTCCATGGTTATTGTATAAAAACTTAAGCATGTATATGAGATATACAAGTGGATCATGCCTTAAGTGATAACTTTAAAAGGTCCGTAGTATAAGGATTAAGAAGGGATACCTAATCCTAGTGACACTACAGATACGACCCGCTTTGTAGATGTTTACAAGTGTTGTGAACTACTACAGATGGTTGATCCTAACCATTCATGTGGAGACATGCGAGTGGGGGTGTCCAATACAAAGAATTTGTATAAGATCGGACCATGAGATGATTCGTCTCTTTATATAACACCATTGATACTTGAGACTTACGAACGATCTATGAAGGGTTATTGCACTGTTGATTGGTTGATATGGACACAAAATATATCTGTAGTAAGAAGAGTGCAGCTGTGGGTCTTTAGTGGAGTACCCTGTAGTGAACGAATGGTAGATCCTGTGACTAAAGAGTTTAGTCAATTATTCACATACCGTTGGAGCATCAATCTATAGGTCCATAAGGTCCCCGTGGTAGCTCAATGGATTCAAGTTGAGAATAAGTTATTGGGGTTGATTTAAAATGTTCAAATTGACAAGAGGAAATTCGATTATATATGATATAATCGGTGTGATGTATGAGATACATCAAGTAGAGGATTAATGTAAATACGATTTACATTAAGTATCATAAAATAGAAAAAGAACAATGGTTTATATGTTTCATGAGATGAAATAAAACTATAGGTTATAAATATAATGTGAAAGTTGGTTATCATATATATTTATAATAACATTAATTATTGGATAATTATCTCTTTTTCTCTAATAACCAATTGAGTGGGAAGTTATTGGTGGTTTTATGGTAACCGTGAGATAAAAGGAAAAATGTTTTCCTAAAGTTAGTAGAGTTGCTACTTTCGAAAAAAAGAAACTCACGGATTGTTATCTAGTGAAATCGTTTCACTAAACGATAGCTCATAGAGAGACTAAACGATCATGGAGTGTCACTATACGATAGTTCACTCAATTGGTCATAGCTAAATGATCGCAGGGCATTGTCTATATGATGGGCTGCCTTCTTCTACACGATTGAGTATTCGTCTATACGATAGATACTTCCTATCTCCCACTTACTCAATCATCTACACGATTGTTGTTCCTCCAGTCTCTTCCTCTAACCAAGATCATATAGAGCCCACACTTCTGGATTATCACACCGAGAATACCAAGATAACCATTATGGTGGTGTCCTCACTCAACTCGATTGAGTTCGAGGTTTTGGAGGCCATTCGTTGTGTCTTCGCGTTGTTTGTGTGGTGATTGCTGTTGATCGTGCTATGTTGCGGTCGTTATGTTCGAGTGTTCGTGTATTGCTGTCTTGGAGACTGAACGAGCGTTCGTGATCGAGGGAGTTTGAAAAATGATTCTTCAAAGGTATGTATACTTTAACCCTTGATCTCATCTGTAAGCATGCTGTAATTTCGAATTGCTTATGACCTATTAGTTTTCGTTTCTTGACTGTAATTGTGTATGCTCAATTTCGAATGGAATTTGGAATGATCCTTCCACTGCTAATGGAAATCCTCATATCTGATTTTCTTCAGACTCATAGTCATAATATGTGGCTATGGACAAGAGAATTCGTATAAACTTTAACATGACAACAGGTGTGAAAGTTTCTTCATATTCCACTCGTTTAACCTGGGTATAATCCTTTGCCATTAGTCTACCTTTAAAGATCTGTACCTTTCCATCTACACCATTTTTTCTCTTGTAGATCCCTTTGCAACCTATAAGTTTTATAGACTCAATTTCTTGATTCATGGCTTTAAACTATTCATCCTTGTCAGCATCTTCCATTGCTTGCTTGTATGACAATTGATCCTCAATCCCACTATCGATATGATGTCTTGGGCTTCTGTTAAACCCATGTAGCAAATAGGTGGGTTCATAACCCTCCTACTACGTCAAGGCAATCTCAATTCTTTAGATGGATGTGCTTGACTAGATGAATCGACATCAACAACCTTTGTTGACGTATTAGCCTCTTTAACAAATCTTGTTGAAATCTCAGTAAGATCATTAGAAATCTCACTTAAAACTATTTTATTCATGGTTTGTGGTCCCTCAGGTGGTCTTCTTCCAAAAAGGTAGTGTTTTTCGACATAAACACTTTATTCTCATTTGGATCAAAGAAGCACCCACCTTTTGTTTCATTCGGGTAGCCTATAAATAGGCATACTCTCGAACGAAGTTCTTAACTTTTAGATATTTTTCATTAGCACATGAGCCAAACATCCCTAAATTCTGAAGTGATGTAAACTACCTTTACGACCTCTCCATAACTCAAAAGGTATTTTAGAGGCACTCTTTGTGGGAACATTGTTCATGATATAAACAACAATCTTCACTGCACATCCCTCAAACAAGTCAGGAAGTTGAACATAGCCCATCATAGATTGAACCATGTCTAATAGGGTTCTATTTCTCCTTTATGATACACCATTCTACTGAGGTATACCTGGGGCTAAGAGTTGGGACGTAATTCCATGTTCTATAAAATAGTTCTAGAATCTCAAGTCCATATACTCTCCACCACGATCAGGTCATAGTATTTTTATCTATTTACCTAACAAGTTTTCAACCTCAGTCTTATACTCCTTGAATTTTTCAAGTTCTTTAGACTTGTGTCGCATTAGGTAAAGATGTCCATATCTTGAATAATAATCTATGAAAGGGATGAAATATTCATTGTTTGATTTGGTGTCCTAAATCTTATATATCTTGTAGTTTGTAAAAACAAATTATATATTTAATAAAACAAGAGGTATTTTATTAACATTTAGACTGCATTAATTCAATCGAATAAAGTAAGATTCAACGTTATTTTGTGAAACTTAAAACATGTATGTGGTTAACATACAGATGGATCATGTTTAAGTAATAACCTAAATGGTCTGTAGTAGATGGATAAGGTTGGGTACCTTATCCTTGTGACACTAAGAATATGGCCTACTTTGTAGTTGTTACAATTGTTGTAAAGTGCTACAAATGATCTGATCCTGATCGTTCATGTAGAGACATGCGAGCAGAGATATTCTATACAAAGAGTTTGTATAAGACCGGACCACGAAATGAATAGTCTCTCTATATAACACATTGCTAGAAGAGACTTACATTTCATTAGGATGACCATAGGTGACTTGACCTTAATCCCGAGTGAGTTGTGAACTCCTATTTATAAGGGCAATTCTTTGATTTGTATGGGTGAGAGTGGCCATGTTAGCCGACTCAACAACCCTACCATTTCGAGTAGCGAGCTGGGAATACAACTACATAAGATGGAATTCACTCCTTCTCGACCTTAGGGCAAGTAGGAAAATTGCTCCCTTAATAGCTGATTCTAGGTCTTGAACAATGATGCCTCACCCACTCATTAGCCCGAGAGGAATTTGGTTATAGGTGGATCTTATAACTAATTATTCATTAGAGGGACCAGTGGTACTTAAGGAGTTAGATGTAACTTTAGAGGTAAAACGATAATTTTGGCCCAGCTGTACATACGAGTAACTTGTGAAAGGTTAATGCACTATTGATTGGTTATATCTATGGACACAGAAATATCTCTGCAATGCGAAGAGTGCAATTATCAATCTTTAGTGGAGTGACTAGTAGTTAATGAATATTGATTAATTTAATTAAAGAGTTTAATTAATTAATCGCATACCTTAATACTGAGTGAGTTGTGAACTCTTGCTCATGAGGGCATTCCTTTGATTTTTATGGGTGAGAGTGGCTAGATTCACAGACTCAATAAGCCTACCATTTCGAGGGTTTTTCTGATTGGGGAGTTGAGAACAAAGCTACACAAGAAGGAATTCACTCATTGCCTATTATTAGGGTAAGTAGATAAATTTCTCCCTTAAGGACTAATTCCAAGGCTTGAACAATGAGGCACCTCATCCTCTTCTAGCCTGAGAGAGGTTAAGTTATAGTTGGACTATAACTAATTGTTCATTAGAGGGATCGGTGCTAGTTAAGAAGATAGATGTAACTACAGGGGTAAAACGGTAATATTGACCCAGCTATACTTACGAGCAATTTATGAAGGGTCAACGTACTGTTGATTGGTTATATCCAATGGACACAAAAATATATCTATAGTGTGAAGAGTGCAACTGTCGGTCTTCGGTGGAGTGACCAACAGTTAATAAATGTTGATTAATTTGATTAAAGAGTTTAATCAATTAATCTTATATCATTGAAGCTTCAATCTATAGGTCCATAAGATCCTCTTGTTAGTTCAATAATTGAGAATCACATTAATTTTGGTTTAATTTGAATTGTTCAAATTAATTAAAGGGAATTAATTGTATAAGATACAATTAAATAATGTATAGATACATTATAAAATATAATGTATATTGATATATCATACAAAATCTATATGTTAAAATTCAATGTGAATATAATTCATACTAAATTTATATTGTTTTATGAGAGAAATGAATATTTGAATATGGTTCTATGATTCTATTAAATTTATATTGTTTTATGAGAGAAATGAATATTTGAATATGATTCAAATATTAAATATGTGAATATGATTCATGTAAGAACTATATGTTAAAATTAATGTGAATATGATTCATATTAAATTTATGTAGTTTGATGAGAGAAATAATTATTTGAATGTGATTCAAATATTATTTATATGAATGTGATTCATATAAAAACTATAGGTTAAAATTAATATTAATAAGATTTATATTAATACCTTAGGTTGTTTGAGAAAATAATAAACTATAGTTTATGTTGTATGTGATACAATATAAACTATAGGTTATATATTATATATGATATAACATATAGTTTAAATATATATTAAAATGGTTAATATGTATTAAATTCCAATTTTATTTTGAATTTAAATAAGGGAGTTATTCTCTCAAATTAATAAAATAGAGGGGAAGTTATTTTGGATTAATGGGATGAGTTTTTTTTTTTTTTTTTTTTTTTTAATGTAAAAACAGTTTTCAAAAGAGGTGTATGGTTAAATTAAATATATGTTGCATAATGTATGCCATATAGTTTTAATTGAAAATCACACCTTAGGATAAACATTATCCATGCATCATATTTAATATAAGCGTTTTATTATATAGTTGTATGAATTATTAGCATGCTTATGTATTTCTATATAAGAGTTATATTATGAATGCATGTTTAATATAGTTTCATTAATATTATATAAGAGTTATGTTATAATAAAAAGTTTGATATAATAGTTATATGATATGATAGCATGCATTAATAACATATCCATGCATCATTTTATATTATTAGTGTTATAATATATAGTATGGATGAATGGATATTATTGTTTTATTTTCATTACTTATATTATAATTGTTATGCATGTAGTAATGAAAATGGAAGGTATGAAGCATGACACCACTTTAGTCAAAATACAATTGTTATTTTTTTTAAAAGTATGTCATTACAGGCATGTATAGGTTTTAATTGTTTCATTTTCTGAACGAGTGTTATTAGTTAATAAAATTAGAATTAAAATCTATAATCAAGCGTTGCATACAAACAAAGGTTAAAATTAATTTTAAATGGTTTAAAATTAATTTCATATTGACCTATGTTAATAATAGTTCCAATAATAGGGCTGTCAAAATTGAAGGAAACCGAGAGGTGTTCACAGAATTGGGGACAGTCGGGCAAGGTGGCGAAATCTTGAGATTTTGAGCTCTTTCTTTGGAATTTGAAGCCCAAATTTTAGGATAAGTAATTTAAGACATTCTTAAACATATTTGTAGAAGGAAGTGTCTTAAAATAAGGTCTGGAATAATGAGTAATTTACGCTTCAAATGAATCTGGAAATTAGGATTAAAAAAGGAAGCCAAGGGAAACCAGGGAACTTGGAAAGAGAAAAAGATTCCAGAAAAACACAATGAGTGGTATTCTTTTAAGGTCCTAAAGCATATCTTTTAGATTATATTTTTATGTTGTGAATGAGTAGCTAAAACGAGAATGAGAATATGCGGTCGGGATGGTCAGGGGGTCGACAGACCTAGTTCCTGAGTCCGGAGCAGAATCTCACGGGATGGTCAGGGGGCCATGAAGCCTAGTTCCTGAGCCTATGAGAGGAACCTCCTATAGGATGGTCAGAGGCCAATGGGCTTAGCTTCTAAGCCCATAAGAGGGGATCTATGTGCACATAAGAGATTAAGCGTTTATGATAAGTATTAGTTTAAACTATGTACCACGTGTGTAGGTAGGGTTGAGAACAGACTCATTCAAGACTGAGGTTTGAATGTTGACCTCATAAAGTGTTATGCTTTTATTGCTATAAGTTGAAAGAGACTTGTTAAGTTGTTACCACTCATTGGACTTCTTGAAGCTCATTCTTTTCTTCTATGTTTTCCTTCCTAGGTAGCAAAAGAGAGGAGTTCCAGGGTGTTGCTAAGGTCAAGGTCTGCCACACCATAACCATACTTCTAGATTTAAGTTGTTGTAAGCAGTTGTAGCTAAGAGTCTGGAATTGTTGAGTTAAGTCTGAAGATTTTACAAACGTTATACTATTTGTAATAAAATAAGTTTAGCCAAACAGTTGTTGCTTATTTGTTTGGCTTTGATTTTAGTAAGCAAAAAAGGTTCAGATGGGAAGTAGGTGCCACAAAAGGGTGGTATCTGCCATCCTCACATCTTCTTCTAGTTCTAGGAGACAAGGTTCGGAAGGGGGCGTGAGAAGTTGGTATCAGAGCATAAGCTTTTGGGAAACTTGAGGTTTGAGTTCAGGAAAAAACTGAGGGTTGTGTGGTAAAGTAGATTCCATAGGTTTAAAGAGAAACCTAGGAATTAGTCAAAGTTAGAATGGAGGAACAGCGGAAATGGTAGACCTAGTAGACAACTCGAGGTGGAACTCACAATGCTACTTGAAGATCCGTTGAAAAAGGTAAGAATGAATTAAACTTATTCTCAATTAAAGTTTGAGATAGAAAAGTTATTCGTAGTTATTTTAATTTAGTCATGAGGTTAGAAGAAATACTGTTGGCTAAATTAAGAAAGTTATATCAGAGTGGCACAACAGAAGCGTAGTGGTAAAAAGGGGTTATAAAGTTTTTCTTTTATGTGGAACCTTAACCCAGAGTAGGTTCAGACGAATTTCGAGGACGAAATTTCGTAAGGGGAGAAGTAATTGTGAAACTTGAACCCTACTTTCCCTACTTAAATATGTTATTGGTTGAGATTAGTAAAATGAGGGGTTTAATAATTGATTTAATGTGGAATTGTAGGGAAATGGGCAAAGGATAAGAAAATGAAGAAGGAAAATGTTTAAGTATTGGAGACTTGGCTCTCGGGTGTTTATAAGTTAGACTAGCAAGAAGAAATTTTGGCTAAGTGTTGATCGTGAAAATGGTGGCAAGCATCGAGTAAACACTAGGAAAGCATCGAGTAAGCGTTAGGCAAGCATCGAGTAAACACTAGGTGAGCATCGAGTAAAAGTCGTGCATGATCGAGGAAAGGATCGTGCATCGAGTATGCATGAGAGAGGAAATGATCATGTATCGAGTAAAGACCATCGTGTATCGAGTAAAGGCAATGCGCGAGCGAGGAAGCGCTCGATTGCTTGCAAGGATGGGTGCAAGGCACTGAATGCAGGGGCACTGGGCGTGTGTTAAGGCGTGCGATTGTAGGCTATGTGATGCCAAAGACAATGCGATAAGGCTGGCAGTTGTGCGATAAGACTAAGTTGATGCATGCAACAAGAGGCCTTAGGTAAAGGGCTTGTGCAAGCATTGTCACACATAAGGTGAGTGTTTGGTATGTGTTGGTTGAAGAAGAATGCATCAACCATGAGGCTAAGCATTGGAAGAAGAGTGTGGCCATTGGACTATGCGTTGGACTTGAGAGGTTAGTTGGATGCAAGGTTGGTCATGGAAAAGGCTATGATTCTAAATGAGGCCAAGTGAGGTTAAGCGTTCACGGAAACTATGTGCTGACAAGGGGGATGCGTTCAAGAGATGTTATGCAACCAAGAAGTCTAGTATGCAATGAATTGAAGAAACTTGGAGATTAAGGCTAGCATCGGGACAAGTGGCTAAACCAAATGAAGCACCGGACAACCAAAGAAGAAGGTGGGTGCATTTTAGGAGACATATGTGTTGGGCATGTTTTGGGAAGACAACTCAAATTCATGTAAGCAGGAGGTGGAAAGTGTTAAATGTTGGACATTGCATAGAGATGACAACTTAGGTTTTCATGCAATACAAGTGTCATGTGTTTGGGAGCTGAAGGATGATGAGGATGGTCTTCTAAAGGCTTATAAATATCACCCCAAATCTTCAATTAAACTCATAACACAAATTCCCTTCAAAGAAATTTAAGAAGAGTGATTGAGAGCGAGTTTTAGGGAAGGCCTTGCATTGATCAAGAAAAGCATGCATTGATAAAAAAGACAGAAGGTGCAAATGTTGTCCGGGCATTGAGGGCATACTATAACACCAAGTTCAGACAAGAAGTTCTCCCAAACTAATTTTGAAAATTAGGTTATTTTTTAGCTAAAATCTCATAAATTCAGTGTAGTTTATGTATAAGGGTTGCTATAAGAAAATTCTAAGATAAGGTATGTCAAAATTGAAGGAAACCAAGAGGTATTCATAGAATCAAGGACAGTTGAGCATGGTGAAGGAATCTTGATATTGTAAGCTCTTTTGATGGAATTAGAAGCCCAAATTTTAAGGTAAGTAAGCTAAGACATTTCCAAACATATTTGTAGAAGGAAGTGTCTCAAAGAAAGGTATAGAATAATGAGTAATCTGAGCTTCAAATGAATCTGAAAATTAGGATTCAAAAAGGAAGCCAGAGGAAACAAGGGAATGTCGAAAGAGAAAAAGGTTCTAGCAAAACACAGTGAGTGGTATTCTTTTAAGGTCCTAAAGCATATCTTTTAGATTATATGTTTATGTTGTGAATGAGTAGCTAAAATGAGAATGAGAGTATATGGTCAGGATATTCAGGGACATTAGACCTAGTTCTTAAGCCCAGAGCAGAATCTCACGGGATGGTCAGGGGCCCATGAAGCCTAGTTCCTAAGCCTGTGAGAGGAACCTCCTATGGGATGGTTAGAGAGCTGACGGGTCTAGCTTCTGAGCCTATAAGAGGGGATCTATGTGCACATAAGAGATTAAGCGTTTATGATAAGTATTAGTTTAAACTATGTACCATGTGTGTAGGTAGGGTTGAGAACAGACTCATTCAAGACTGAGGTTTGAATGTTGACCTCGTAAAGTGTTATGCTTTTATTGCTATAAGTTGAAAGAGACTTGTTAAGTTGTTACCACTCATTGGGCTTCTTGAAACTCATTCTTTTCTTCTATGTTTTCCTTCCTAAGTAGCAAAAGAGAGAAGTTCCAGGGTGTTGCTAAGGTCAAGGTCTGCCACACCACAACCACACTTCTAGATTTAAGTTGTTGTAAGCAGTTGTAGCTAAGAGTCTAGAATTGTTTAGTTAAGTCTATAGATTGTATAAACGTTATATTATTTGTAATAAAATAAGTTTAGCCAAATAGTTGTTTATTTGCTTGGCTTTTAGTTTAGTAAGCAAAAAAGGTTCAGATGGGTAGTAGGTATCACAAAAGGATGGTATATGTCGTCCTCACGTCTCCTTCCAAGTTTGGGAGACAAGGCTCGGGAGAGGGCATGACACAAAATGTGAGAAACTTTTGGTAGTGACTCGATGGTTCTTGACCACAACAATTTGAATTATATAAAAGGATTCTCTACGCTGAATTGTGAGAGAATCTCCTAGACTGTCTAGGACTACGAGACATGTCTCTAGTGTGCTAGGGCAAGTGGGAGAGCATGTACAGTATAGAGTATGCCTTAGGATACATGTCTCACTGGCTTATGTTTCCCCGACTTTAGTGCAAGTGGGAGAGTGTTGGGATGTATGGCCTAAAGCCTCGTAGTTATGTGTTAGTTGAATCAATGGTTAATTAGTTTCATATAACTTATGCAATACTCCATTAAACTAAGATTCATGGTTATCTGATGTAACTTAAACATGTATGTTGAGACATACAGATGGATTATGTTTAAGTGATAACCTAAATGGTCTGTAGTATATGAATAAGGTTGGGTGCCTTATCCTGGTAACATTACTGATACGACCCGCTTTATAAATGTTACAATTGTTGTAAAGTGTCACAAATGATCTGATTCTGATCACTCATGTGAAGATATGTGAGTGGAGGTATCCTATACAAATAGTTTGTATAAGACCAAACCATGAATGTTGAGTCTCTCTTTACAACACCATTGCTAGAATAGACCTACATTTCACCAGGATGACTATAGGTGACTTGACCTTAATCCTAAGTGAGTTGTAAACTCCTACCTATGAGGGCAGTCCTTTGATTTGTATGGGTGAGAGTGGCCAGATTCACGACTCAATGAGCCTACCATTTTGGGGATTTGTCCGATTGGGGAGCTGAGAACACAGTTCCACAAGAAGGAATTCACTCCTTCCCTATTGTTAGAGTAAGTAGATAAATTGCTCCCTTTAGGGCTGATTCTGGGGCTTGAACAATGAGGCGCCTCACCCTCTTCTAGCCCGAAAAGGGTTAAGTTATAGTTAGACTATAATTAATTGTTTATTAGAGGGATCGGTAGTACTTAAGAAGTTAAATGTAACTATAAGGGTAAAACTGTATCCCTGTCTCTTATACACATCTAGATGTGTATAAGAGACAGGAGCTATGCCGTGAACACAGAAATATATTTATAGTGCAAGAGCGTAGCTGTCAGTCTTTAGTGGAGTGACCGACAATTAATAAATGTTGATTAATTTGATTAAAGAGTTTAATCAATTAATCTTATATCATTGAAGTTTAATCAATTAATTTGATCCTCTTGCTAGTTCAATAAATGGGAATCATATTAATTTTGGTTTAATTTGAATTTTTCAAGATTAAAAGGGAATTAATTGTATAAGACACACTTAAATAATGTATATTGATATATTATAAAATATAATGTATATTGATACATCATATAAAATCTATATGTTAAAATTCAATGTGAATATGATTCCTATAAAATTGATATGGTTTTATGAGAGAAATGTATATTTGAAAATGATTCAAATATTAGCTGTGAATATGATTCATGTAGGAATTATATGCTAAAATTAATGTCAATATTATTCATATTAAATTTATGTAGTTTGATGAGAGAAATAATTATTGGAATGGGATTCAAATATTATTTATATGAATGTGATTCATATAAAAACTGTAGGTTAAGATATGAATATGATTCATATTAATACCTTAGGTTGTTTGAGAGAATAATAAACTATCGTTTATGTTGTATGTGATATAATATAAACTATAGGTTATATGTTATATATGAAATATCATATAGTTTAAATATATATTAATTTGGTTAATATATATTAAATTCAAATTTGATTTTGAATTTAAATTTAACAACTCCCTTTGAAAGTTATTCTCTCAAATTAATAAAATAGAAGGGAAGTTATTTTGGATTAATGGGATGAGTTTTTTTTATGTAAAAAAAAGTTTTCAAAGGAGAATGGATCTCACTCTTCATTAATCCCTCTCCAAACTACTGGTCTCTAATGACTCCCTGAGGAAAAAATCTCTCATGCTTCCTCTCCTTCCCTTTTACCAAAATTAACTGCAAGTCCACGAAACTCTACACGGTTCTTGTCCTTAAGAATAACGAGGAAGACCTCGTGGTGGTGTCCTCTTCATTCTGTATGTGGCATTTGTGTTGTGGGTTCGAGAGATCAAAAGGAGCAACTCTTGTTCGTATTGTGGAGAGAATGTGAAGATATAGATCTTTAAGAGTATGTATCTCTTAATTTCATTTCTTCTTTAAGCATGTTGTATTTCAAATGTTTATCCTATAAATTAAAAATTCATTATTCTTCTCTGTATTTTTTTTTTTTTTGGATTTTAAAATCAAATTGAAAATTGAATCGTACGACGTTCATATGCTTCTGCTTGGGATTCAATCCCTTAATATATGATAGAATATGGAATCACATCCCAACGTTCAACACTTGGTACATGTCAACAAAATGGTATATCAGAAAGAAGAAATAGAACCTTGTTGAATATGGTTCGGTCTATGATGAGCTATGGTCATTTACCTGACTCTTTTTGGGGTTATATAGTAGAGACTGTAGTTACATCTTGAACTATGTTTCATCAAAAAGATTTTCCAAAACACCTTTCGAGTTCTGGAAAGGCCGTCAAGGTAGTTTACGACATTTCTGGATTTGGGGATGTCCAACACATGTGCTATTGACGAACTGAAAGAAATTGGAATCTCGTTCAAGGGTATGCGTATTTGTAGGCAATCCCAAAGAGACCATAGGTGGTATCTTTTATGATCCTAATAATAATAAGTTTTTTTATCGATAAATATCACTTTATTAGAAGAAGATCATATAAGACATCACAAACCACGCAGTAAATTGGTTTTGAGTGAAATTTCCAATCGAAAAGATAGTATGTAAATAAGAGTTATTGATAATGCTAGTACATCAACATGAGTTGTTGGCATCCCAAGCACATCTAGTCAAAATCCTTCTAAAGAGTTGAGAGAGCCTCATTTTAGTGAAAGGGCTATATCCCGCCCTACACAATATATGGGTTTAACAGAAGCCCAAGTCATTATATATGATGATGACATTGAGGATCCATTGTCCTTTAAAAAAGCGATGAATGATATTGACAAAGATGAATGGGTCAATGCCATGAATCTTGAAATCAAGTCTATATTTTCCAATTCAGTTCGGGATCTTGTAAACCAACCAGATGAGGTAGAACCTATAGGTTGCACATGGAGCTATAAGAGGAAAAGAGGTGTAGATAGAAAGGTACAAACCTTTAAGGCTAGAATGGTGGCTAAGGGTTACACTTAAGTTGAGGGGGTTGACTATGAAGAAACCTTATCTCATGTTGCCATGTTAAAGTCTATCTAGATCCTCTTGTCCATTGCCACATATTATGACTATGAAATATGGCAAATGGATGTCAAGACTGCTTTTTTGAATGACAATCTTGATGAGAGCATCTATATGAATCAACTAGAGGAATTCATAAAACAAGATCATAAGCAAAAGGTTTGCAAGCTAAAACGACCCATCTATCGATTAAAGTAGGCATCCAGATCATAGAATATAAGATTCGACAATGCAGTCAAATCTTATGACTTTGATTAAAATGTTGATGAACCTTGTATTTATACGAAAATCATCAAAGATACTATTGCTTTTCTTGTATTAAACGTAGATGACACCCTACTCATTGGTAATAATGTAGGATTTCTTACTAACATTAAGAACCGACTATTTGTATAATTCCAAATAAATGATTTTGGAGAAGCACAATATCTTATTGGAATTTGAATTGTTTGAAATCGTAAGAATAAAACGTTAGCCTTGTCTTAAGCATCTTATATTGACAAAATGCTTGTCAGGTACTCAATGCAAAATTCCAAAAAAGGTAACTTACCTTTCAGGCATGGAATTACGTTGTCTAAGGAATAATTTCCTAAGACTCCTCAAGAGATTGAGAAAATGAGATGTATTCCCTATGCATCAAATATGGGTTGCCTTATGTAGGCCATGTTGTTTACAAGGCCTAACATTTGCTCTGCATTTGGGATTGGCAGTAGGTATCAATCTCATCTAGGATTTGATCACTAGACAGCAGTTAAAACAATCCTCAAGTATCTTATGAGAACGAGGGACAATATACTTATGTATGGTGCTAAGGATTTGATCCTTACAGGATATACTGAGCCTGATTTCCAGATTGATAAGAATTCTAGGAAATCCATATCAGGATCAATGTTCACTCTTAATGAAGGGGCTATAGTTTCGTGAAGCATAAAGTAAGGATGTATTGCTGACTCCATCATGGAGGCAAAGTATGTAGCTACTTGGTCGTTCTTTGTGATTTGTGTTTAAAAGTGTATATAAGTAAAGATGTAAAGCAAGATTGGGGTGAATGAAGATGAATAATGAATCACTTCTCTAGGTGAGAAGACTATATGATGTGTTGAGATGTTGCGTTACACTTTCTATAATTCGTACAAGCTTTTCCTAAATCAGATCCAAGTATAAATCTAACTCAGGTTCCTAGTAAGTCCAGGGTCAAACATAGAGATTTAGGATAGACTAACGTAGGCCTTGCATTGCAGCAGTTGCAGAAAGATCCTAGATAATTGTGGGAGAGGTTTATCTACACTAATCTCTATGCATGTATGCAAGAGAACAAAAGAGTTCAAGTAAAACAAAGGGATTTATGAATGAGTGGTGCTAAACACTAGAGATATGTGTTGATTCCAAGTAAGATGAACACGTGTGTAGGTGTAAGGGTGAAATGAAGATGACAGGGATGCTTGTTTACAAACCAAATCTATGTAGATGTGTTAGGTTTGTGTTTCTCTGATCATACTATTCAACATTTCTCAATGTGAATGCCACATATGCTCCTATTTCTAAGATGCATGCATTGGTTATATAAAGTAATGAAACACAAGTATTTTTATCTCTAAATCTTTAATGTGTTTCTAGCTATCCTATTCTCTCGAATAGTTTTAACTGATTTATAACTTCAACCAAATGATCAAAATGATTAAAGCTTTGAAATTAAGCATGCAACAAGTCATAAATGTGTCAATCACACACAATAGAATGTACACACACAATAGAATGTAAACAGAGGCAAAAGTGATGGATCTAATGTAGGATTGAATTTTAAAAATCGAAATTGTCTTGATAACAACCATACTTAATTGCATTAAATGGAAAATGGAAATGAAATGAAATAAAAGGAAAGAGTTATGCCACAAAGTTCAATCTCTTGTCCTCTTTGGCTTGATTCAAATGTGTGTCCAACCAACTTGGTGAAGAAATGACGAAGAATTCTTTCTCGAGCTTGGTCTTCAACACTTCTCTTTAATCAACAATGACAATGGTTCTTTTCCTCCTATCTTCTTCTTGCAACAGTGGAGTAACTATGATCTAAGTTCTATGGTCTCTCTAAGAATGGTCTATCTCCTTTAGTTTTAAGTCTTTTTATTTATAGGCATTTTTCTCAACAACTTGTGATAAGACAACATTAATTTCCATGCCCTGGTAAGCCGCCTACCAGTTCAGATGTTTTTCAGATGCCGACAATTAGATACTCATACTTGCAAGTGGTAATTTGATAGGAACAACACGAATCAATGTATCTTCTCTACGTTGAGCAACTTCAGACACATGCCTTCGCATTAGCTTAACTTGCAACACTTAGCGAATTTTCTTGAAATTCTGTAATAAAATGCGTTAATGAAGCAATTTTGCCAAGAAGTATGCTTTTGTTAGGGCTAGTGGTATTTGAAGAATTCCATGCATTTTTCCTTAAGACAAATGTGTTTTTATTATTAAGAATCCTAATTGTTCCAACTTTTGAGAGACAATAACTAGTATTTCTACAAGTCACACCCCCAAATTTGAACAATGCTCATCCTCGAGCATTCCTAAAATAGTTCCTTATCATACTTCCATCATCTTAATGCATTGGTTTCACCTCTCATCATGCTAACTTATAAGTGTTCTAAGGTTGGTGTTAAAAAAAATTACAGGTTTGTCCCTCCTCTAAAAAAAAAAAAAAAGAAAATATATCTTATCTCGAATGGAACAAGCCTTTGTCAGTAACTCCTTTTTGTCTCCTAAAACATTTTCATATTTCTAAACCAATAATGCATTAGATGATACTCTTGTAAAAGAAAAGATTTTCAAAAGAAGTTTGCAAGCTATTTTTCTCAGAACCACCCATGCATTGATTCAAGTGACCCGCCTTCATTTTGGCTTGCACCCACAGGTGTCATGCGAGCATCCAACTGCGGGTGAATGCCCTTCACAACTAAACTCATACTTAAGCATCTATATATGCGTTTCAAGATGACTGAGTTTTTCTTAAGCTTAGATAGTGGAGTTGGGATGCGTTGGTCTTGGATACTTAACTTCGTTTTGGCTTGCCCCTACAAGTGTCATGCGAGCATCCAACTACAACTAAGTGCCATTCCCAGTCTTAACTCTTATCAACTTGAAGTTTTCTTTTATATTGCGTTGACAAAGGAGTTTTCTTATTACGTCCAATTTTTTTATTTTTTTTATTTTTTTTTATTATTTTTTTATGGAGTGCACGCATCAACACAGACCTCCCCTACCCCCAAATTTTCGAGATCAACAAGGTCCTCATTACTGAAAGAGAATTATAAAAATGCTTTGAGATTTTCAAAAGGAGGTTTGAGTTTAGGCTTGCATGCGTCGGAGATAAAACATATGCTTGACTTTTTTTAGAAAAGTTCCAGACTTGATTTTTCTAACGCCTAACTTTAGACTTATAGGTTTTACTATATTAATATAATTGAGGTATCAATTCAAAGCACAAGATAAGAAGATAATTAAGTAATCAAGAAAGGCATACACATGACAAATGCAAGGATAAAAATGATAAACTTTTCATTCGATACTAAAGGAAAACGCATTGGAATCAAACTAACTCTTACAAAAGATTAAAGAAATTCACAAGACACGACTAACACCCCTAAATTCCTATTGAGCTGGTGCATCATCCATGCGTTCAGGTGTAGGGTCTTCATCCACAAAACATAAGGGATTAACCAAGTGGGCAGACAGAGAGGGCAAGGTGAAAATTCCCATTAGGACTTGGTTAATATACTAAGTTGTAAAGTCGAACTGGTCCTAACTTCTCTGCGTTTGCTAGTGCATGTAATCCCTTAACACCACATTCTAGTTCTACAAAGTTTCCATCTACATGTGGAGTACTTCCATGGACGTGACCAGTGTTCTAATTTGGTCTCAGATGAACTCTTTTAGCCCATCCATGTTGGTTTGTGCTAGAGGTGAGGCTTGGGTCTCATGTGTTTCCCCAACTGTCTTTTTAATGTTGAGTGTTGCTTGTTCCTAATCTAGTTAGTTCATAAACGGTGGATGAAGGGATGGAGGGCAGAATTGGAGATCTTAAAGGAGAAAGGCAGGGGCTGTGGGTCTCACCAACTTGATCCTCATTCATTTCAGTTTGAAGTGTTGGATCAAGTGGGTCATTGATTGGTGAGGGAAAAGTCAAGGTAGGAAGAGGCAGATTTAAGTCAAGGCAAGCTTCTTCATGCTCTAATGCCAGCTTCATTCGGATTCTTTCTTATTCATGGAAGCATCATCGTTGTGCTCAAAATCTTGGACGCGTCTTCTTTTTATCTCGCATTTAGAGGGTTGAAGTCTTGTTGTCATGGTTTTAGGACGTAAGGCAGGTTGGTTAGGCGAGCCACGAAGCAAACGTCTAATCAACTTAATGTCCATGTGACCATCAACTTCCTCATAGTCATCTTCCAGAGGGATGCCCACGCGTTCACACAGCATGCAAATAAGCCATGGGAAGTATAGTTGGTCGTGTGGCTTCTCATTGACAGCCTTGATCTTGTCCACTAATATCTTTCCAATATCAAGGGGAATGAGTTACATAATACAGTAAATGGCCAAGATGCGTTCTCTTGAAACTGTCTCATCATGCGTTGTAGGCATGATACGGTTTTTAATCAGATATAATCATAGGTTCATGTCTGGTATAAGATTCCTGGAAGCCAGCATCATAATTGATCTAGAGTTAGTTGTTCTAGGACGTGATTACCTTCTGCGTCCGGATTATTACTTACGTTGAGCACTTCATTGACCTTGCTAGAAGAGAAGCGCACTAAGGTGTTGTCTACAAGAGTTGTGTCCTTCTTCTCAGCGAACTCACTTCCATAGAAGCAGCAGATAAGGCTAGGCCAGATTCTTGTAGGGCCAACACAAAGCTGATGCTAGTCTATTGCATTGACTGTCTATGTTATATATGCGGGCAATGGACTGCCCTCTGGGAAGAATCCCTTATTCGTCAATATGTCATTGAATTGGCGCTTCCTTCCTTTTACTTGCCTTGGTGACGCAACTATCACCTTGCCTTTTCCAGCTTCATAACATTTTGCCTCCTGTGCTAATTCCCTGACTTCTTCTTCCAATTCTTTCTGCAGTGTTGTTTTCCTCTACCCTTGATGCACAAGTTTGTATTCTTCGAGCCTGTGTTCCAGCGTACTTGAGTTAGAGCTATGCTCATGCGTTGCACCCACAAGGCTGGGTGCAACATGCTCTTCATCCTCATCATCTCCATCACCTTCATCCACAATTAACCTTTTTTCCTTCTTGATGCCCCATCATTCGCATCAGAGTTTTGTGGATGTGATGTGTCAGGGCCTACTGCTTTCGTTCTTTCTCCATTTTCTTCATCCTCTAACTCTTCTTCTAGCATTATTGCATAGCGATCAGCCTCATCCATTACCTCGAATGATGCATCGGCTTGGTCCGAACGCATCATTTGGTCTATTTCATCCATTCGTCTCTAGTCTAAAATGGCTAAGATAGGTCCGAAGAGCTCTTACTCATCATGGTGAGCCAGCTTTATGGGGTCGGTTGGGGTTTGCTCTAACACAGGACTATCAGAGATTAGTGGGTTGCTGGTTGGTTTGGGTGGTGTGATAGGCGAGGTAGTAGTAGGGGTATGCGGTAGGCTGGGTGAAGACAGAATGATAGACGATGATGGTTGGACGGTTTGGTTGGTTTGGTCCCCTTCAATGGGAAAGATTGTGGCTAAGGGTTGAACTGGGAGGGGAGCCAATGGACGCATGGCTTACGATAGAGCAGTACAGAGGTGCTTCGGGATTTGGTCATGCGTTGGAATTAGAGAGGTGATGGTTGGGATAGTTGGTGGGGAGTAGGATTTCTGTAAGCTCGCGTGACAAATGTTGTGGTAGGGTGTTTAAAAGTGTATATAAGTAAAGATGTAAAGCGAGATTGGGGTAAATGAAGATGAATGATGAATCACTTCTCTAGTGAAAAGATTAGATGATGCGTTGAGGTATTGCATTACACTTTCTACAATTCGTACAAGCTTTTCCTAAATCAGATCCAAGTGTAAATTTAACTCAGATCCCTGGTAAGTCCAAGGTCGAACACTGGGATTTATGATAGACTAACGCAGGCCTTGCATTGTAGTAGTTGCAGAAAGATCCTAGATAAATGCAGGAGTGGTTTATCTACACTAATCTTAATGCATATATGCAAGAGAACATAAGAGTTCAAGTGAAACAAAGGGATTTATGAATGAGTGGTGCTAAACGCTAGGGGTATGCATTGATACCAAATAAGATGAACATGTGTGCAGGTGTAAAGGTGAAATGAAGAATCCTAATTGTTCCAACTTTTGAGAGACAGTAACTAGTATTTCTACAAGTTATCACTACTTGTGAAGCTGCTAAATAGGTTGTATGGCTAAGGATGTTTTTGACTGATATAGAAGTTGTTCCAAATATGTCCTTGCTCATTACCCTTTATTATGATAATAGTGGTGTTGTGACAAATTCAAAAGAACCTCGTAGTCATAAGCGTGGCAAGCACATAGAAAAAAAAACCTCCGTTTCACTTTTTCACTTTTAATCTCCACTTTTCATTTCACTTTTTGAATAATCTAATGGCCCAAATTAAAATTCACTTTTTGCCCACTTCCCTTTCTCTTTAAACTTCATCTTCTCCAAAAAAATTTTAACTTTTCACACTTTACAATACTAAAAAATTACAAAAAGTTGACCATTATTGATCTCACTCAAAGCTTTCAATTTTCTTTATTGTCATCTTGTTCTTGAGAAAATTTTTACTGTATTGTGAGGATTAATTATTGTGAGCTCAAACTTGTATATCCACTCTTTTTAGAGAGTTTTATTGAGTGTTTCAAAGCTTCAAGGATATTGTAACGGTTGGATCCTAACCCATGGAAAGGATCGGATTTGCTCTTGAACCCGAAAATAGAACAAGGTAGCGATTCGACTCTCATCCGTGGAAAAGGTGAAAGGAGAT
The DNA here is from genome assembly GCF_009727055.1 of Benincasa hispida. Lineage (NCBI taxonomy): Eukaryota > Viridiplantae > Streptophyta > Magnoliopsida > Cucurbitales > Cucurbitaceae > Benincasa > Benincasa hispida. The sequence continues at coordinate 14,381,515 of NC_052353.1, read as the reverse complement.
TTTTAATCGAAATCCTAAGAGGCGCTTAGGAAGGTGGATGTAGGTCGAGTTTGACCAAACCACTATAAAAATTAGGGTGTCTTCTTCTCTAACTCTTTCTTAATTATTTTTCATTTAATTTTAATTGCATGCTATTGTTGGTTGTGATTGATTAAGTATATTGTTACATTCTTTTTTTTATCAATCTTCCTATTTAGTATCAATTACAGTTTTTATTAATTTTATTTAAAAATATCTAATTAGATTAAATTGAGCATATTTAGGAAAAATTTTAATTAAATTTTATTCACCCCCTCTGTGTCCTTGTTCGTGGTTGTTCGTGAGATTGCGAGGAAGATGTTCTTGAAGAAAGTCTTCAAGGAGTTCGTGCAGAGGAAAGTATTGAAGAAGGTCTTTAAGGGTATATTTTCTTCTCATGTAAAGCATGCTATAAATTTATGTTTATCCTGTTCTATTTTTTTCCCCTTTGTTTTTCAAGAATTTCCTAAACGAATTTCGATGGCATATGCGCTTCTGTTGAGGAATTCGATTCCTTCAATGTCAACTTTCAATTTTGTCTATGGTAGACATGTGAATTTAAAAAAAATTCAAAAGCCTATGGACTATATTCATAATTTTTAAAATTTATAGACCAAATAGACACAAGTCTCAAAGTTCATGTAACATCCCAAGTTTAAAATAGTTTTAAATTAATTATCTTAAGTTTTAGTATGTAGGTCCCACTAGTTATAAGACATTCATCATATGTATTGCATAGTTTGACCCCGGTAATGAGGTTACTTAGTCAGTATTTTAAATGCTCAACCTTTTTTTTTAAAATGTTTTTCAAGTAAAGGCAATAACATATCAAAGGTGTTTGACGATGAGATCTGTTGACAGTGCTATGGGACTAGAGACTATGCTTCTACTTGGTGTCATGTTTGAGAAGTTTTGAATGTTTAAGCAAGAATTATGGAGTATAATAGTTTAAAATTTAAATTTATTTTTATCAACATTTTAAAGATCCTAACAAAAGTTTTATTTTGACTATCACTATGTTGTCTTGACAATGTTTTATATATCTAGTAAAAGTTATTCTAAGTCAAAATAAACTAGATTGGATTTTTTGAAAGTTGCATGTGTGGTATATAGAGATGTCCAAAAAAATTCACGGGGCGGGGAATCCCCGAATACACGGGGAATGGGGGAGGGAGTGGGGAATTTTTTTCCCCATTTATAATTTGGGACCAGGGAATATACCCCGCCCCGACTTTGTATATAAATTATAAATTTTTAATATATATATATATATATATTCATATTAATATTATAGACTTTATTAAGATAATTATGGATGTTTTAATTATTTAAGTTCAAGATTTTTATTACTTTAATTCCTTAGATGTTGTAATATTTAAGTTAGGATGCTCAAATGTAGAATTTTAATTTTTACAAATTATGAAGATTTAGCATTTTAATTATATTTTTTAAATTTTATATGTATTGTTGTTTTAATTAGTAAAATTGATAATATTTCATTTAAATGAAAATTCCATTGAAAATATTTAAAGAATTGTAAAAAAAATATTTAATTGAAATTAAAAAAATGTTAGAGAAAAATAAAGGCTTTTTTCCCACGGGAAATTCGATCCCCACGGAATCCCCGTGAGGAATCCCGCCCCGTTCTCCACAGGGACGGGGAATGGAATAGGGGGGCGGGGACGAGGACGAGGAAGGCTTCCCCGTTCCCATCCCACCCCGTGAACATCTCTAATGGTATACCTCAAGTTAGAAATGTAAAGTCAGGTAATTACAGTTTCCAACTATATTCACTTTTTATTCTTTCTGTTTTTAACGTAAAAATTACACCGTAAATAATTAGAATGTGTTTTAGTCATGAAGATGTGATATTAATTATTTCTAACTATATTTTACCTCCAAATATAAGTTGATTCGTTTGACGTTAAGATTTATGTCGAAGCATTTTTATGAAAATGCCATGAAATAAATATGTATTTTCGCTAATAGAAAAAGGTTTGAAATTAAAAAAAAAAAAAAAAAACATATATGAAAAAGTAAATAAATTTTACAAAATAATATAATCTAAATCAAACTCAAATTTAAAGGTAAAAACACAGTAAGAAACGTAACATCCATGCCATATTTGAAGAAATTGGAAATTTGACATTTAAATAAATTAAATTAATGCTATTTAGTAAAATTAATCATTGATTTATTAATTGCACAAGGTGGACAAAATTAAACCAAATTTATACAATTTGCAAGTCAATGAAAGTATAATTAAGTGGCTAATGAAACCTTTTATATCAACTGAGTAAAATATTTTAACTTCGATCAAAGTACTAAAATTTTGGATTCTCCATTCACACAAGTTATTAAACTCAAAAAAAAAAATAGTCAGAAAATCGTGGACCCCTTCAATCGGGGTACATGATTTATGTGCCGACTCAAAACTCGTGGATCCTAACACGATTTCACCCTAATTTTGTTTTTAGTTTCAATCCAATCCTATTTTTGTTATAAATATTAAAATAATATTATTTTTTAAAAAAATTCCTTTCCTCGATTCCAAACAGAATATTAATGTATAAAAATTTCTCAATTAAGTTTTTTTTTAAAAAAATGGTTAAAATCTATTAACAAAAAAATTGATGTCATTCAATTGAAATTTAATTGTCACTTGAATTCTACTTCATATCTAAAATTAAACCCACCACCTATTAACAAAGTCTAACTCACCAATTACCAAAATTCAAATTTGTATGAAGTGGCATATAGTGTTAATAAACAAAACGACAAATACTAATTTATACTCCTAAATTTTGAGTTGTATCATTTGAAATCTTAAATAAACTTTCGTGAGTGTATCAATTTATTCTTTTCTCCAAATTTTGCTAGACCAAAATATCGTGTGAAACTTAAATTTCGACTTAATTAAACTCCTAATTTTCATAAGCCAATCAATTTTATAACCTTCATTATGATTACTTTTGAAAATCAATATGTGTAGATTTATTTAAATGTCGATTTTACAAAATGGGCTATTAGAGTAAAAGTATGAACAATTCTCAAAGGAAATTCTAAATAATAGTTGAAATTGGTTAATTTATGAAAGTTTAAAGGTTTAATTGGTACAATTATAAATACAAGATTTTTCCAAATAAAACTTATGGCCGGTGTAAATTGATACACTCATAAAAATTCAAAGTTTAAATAGATACAATCATCAGTTCATGATTTAAATTAGCGCAACCTCTGAATTTGGGACCCTTTTGAATATAAACAAATATTAAAAATTATTTATACTTTATAGCAAAAAGTTTTGAAAAGTCAAAACTTTTTGCTATAAATTGTAAATATTTTTTAGATTTTTCTATTTATAAGAATTTTCTCTAAAATTTAGAGGTATAAATTTATATATTTCCTAAAACTAACCAGCAAAATTTAAATGGCTAATGTTGATAGAAATGCTTATCTTAATTTTATAAAAATTTTAATAGAAATATCGATAAAATATCAATGTTAGAGAATATTTCTAAAAAGAATTATAAAAATCTAAAATTAAAAAAATATTTAAATTAATAAATAAATATTCTTTAATTTTTAAACAAATTAATGTGTGTATTATTTATATTACATTCATCTCTGTGATAATTTCTTATTTTTATCAATTTTTCAACAAGATAATAAAAAATGTCGATTCATTCTTTATAGCGATGTCAAAACTTTGAAAATGTGAAAAATTCAATAGAAATACTAACGTGTTGAAAAAAATTTAATATCATGCTAACAAATTTGTTTTATGTTTAAAAAAAAAGAAAAAAAAAAGTTAGTTTTATGAGAAAAAGAAATGGTGGAGAATTTTTAATAAATTAATAATAAAATGGAAAATTTTAAGGGTTGAGGACAGAACAATGGAGTCCAAAGAGATGACAGAATTAATTAGAATTTTCATAAAAATAAATAAAGGGAAAAAAACTACGAGGGCAAGAAGGTAATTTCGGGCTGGAAGCCAAATTTTGGAAAAATTGAACCCGACGTGAATCGAACACGCAACCTTCTGATCTGGAGTCAGACGCGCTACCATTGCGCCACGGATCCATTATATACGATATCCTTTATATAATTTAATTTTCAAAACTTTGAATAGTTCGTTTTAATATATTGTATTTTTAAATATGAAGATTTTTCTTTTAGACTAAAATATGATGATTTTCGCTAATGGTTAAATTTTATTATTAAAATTATTATGTAAATCACAACTTTAGTCATTCACAATCTTTTAGGGCTATTTAGTTTAAGATTTTAAAGATGTCAATGAATTAAGAAAGAATAAGGTAATTGTCTTTGGTTGTACATGAGAATGTTATCAGAATTTTATGGTACCAAATTAACTTTATATTTATTTATAAAATTAATCACGAACACCTCTAAAATTTTGATAGATTAATTGACTAACAATAAATTCAATTCATACTTTTGAGCAAAATTAATTAAACAATAAATAATAATATTAATAAAATTATTAATTACAAGTATTTGTAAAATGAGAAATTTATAGTTGAAGTTACTTGATTACATAATTTGATGTATCAATTTGATGAATTTTATATAATATGATGTATTAATTAATAAAACAATCAAAATCAGTTTGAAAAATAAATATAACATTTTGTGATTAAAAATAATGAATTATAATAAATCAATAATAAATTAATTATAATTATAATTACTAAAAATTATCATATAATATTAATCATAATGACAATTAATTAACTACATATATATAATTTACTAAAGAATTAATAGTATTAACGCATCGGTTTTTTACCGTTTATTACATAATTAATTAATTAATTAATTAATCTAGAGTAGTTAAATTTAAATATTATAATTTAAAATTTAGTATAATTTTCTAAATTATAAATTTAACATTCATATATTAATTAATTTTAATAATAAATAAAAAAAAACTAATTTATGTATTAAAATATGAGAAAAGGGGGACATCAAGAAAACCTATACTTTTGAATTGTTTCATTCATGAGTATAAAGAATACATGGAAAAAAATTATTCCCATGCCTAAGTCTCACAACTTGTATGAAACAAGGGGATGTGTATCTTTTACCCACTCGCGTCCTTATTCCCATCCTAATTCCTTTGATTCATACCCCCTTAAGTTTGTGTTCATGTATTTTAATAGTCGTCTAACACATTTTTATACTTTTCATTTTATGTCTTAATTTCTAAACTAACAAATCTTTTAACTTTCAATTTTATGTTAAATTAATTCCTAATTTTTTTTTATTTTGTATCTAATAGGTCATTGACCCATTCAACATAACTTATATAAATTTTAGGTAATTATTAGACATAGAATTTGATTCTTATCAAATACATTAACATCAACTAATTTGTTTAAAACTTGAATAAACTAATGACCTATTAAATACATAATTAAATGTTCATAGGCTTGTTAGACACAAAATTTATAGTTTAGAGATTTATTAGACACAAATTTGAAAATTCAAAGATCTATAGACATGTTTTAATGTTTAGGAGCCAAATAGACACAAACCTAAAAGTTTGAGGACTGAACTTATAACTTGACCAAAATTTGATGTTTGGTTAAATTATAAGTTTATTCTCTAGACTTTAAGGTTTATGACTATTTAGTCCATAAATTTTCAAAAATGTCTAATAGGTCTCTAAAGGCCCATTTGATAATACCATGAGATGCATATGATTCAATTGCGTGCTAGTTTAATGCGATTAGGATAAGGTTAATTAATTTTTCTAAATGGTTTAAAACTTGTCTAATTAAGCTACCAATTTTATTTCTAATTAGATTATGTCTAAAATAAATTTTTTTTTTTTATTTTAATAGGATTAAAATGAGAAAATAAAATATTAAATTCATAAATATTTGCCTATAAAGGACCTTTGTCTGAGGAGCGTTCCGTCTAGAATTGGGGTATCTGAGCTTACGGAAATGGAACACTCTTACCTAGGAACCGACCTAGAAGATGAATTAGCCAAATATATTATAAGCAGTAGACAATTGGAATTTATTAAAGTGTTTAATAAAATGATAATCATGCATTGTTAATATCCAATATAAGAGTTATATTGGGTAAATTTAACAAGACTTAGATAAATTTTTTAGCCTAATTTACCTCAGTAATGAACCTCAATTGAAAAATACTTAGGGGAGAGAAAAATGATATATATGATATTTATGATTTTCCTACATTCTCGGATAATTCACACCGGGAAATTCATGCTTGCCTCGAGGCACCTTTGATGCGTCCCCCAATGAATTGAAAAAAGTATTTATAGTAAATGGGAGAGGGACGTGTGTCAACACATCTCACGGTCTCCATCATGAGTTGACAACGTGAGATTCATGCTTGACTTCAAGACGTCTATGATACGTCCCCCTATGGGTGGTGTTTGCATGGGTCAATATTAGGGTTAACTTTTGAGAAAGATATGATTGTATTTTTTGTTCTCAATATTGTTCTTCCCTAGTAAACTTGTTGGGGCAAAAAGTATAAATTTCAAAATGATGGGTTACACTTATAAGAACTCATTAAGGTGGTTAATGAATTTTGACCAAAATAATGGTAACTAAATATTATACGAATAAGAGTTCTTCTGGTGTAATATTTGGTGAGAATGTTTCAAATCAATAAAGGAGTGACTGACTGCCCTATGGTGGCTTTTATTCTACATCACTGAAGTATCATAGCAATAGAAATTTAGATTAATATGAATAAGATTCATATTAAATCTATTGGGTTCATTGTAATTTCTATGCTAAATTAGAATGGATAAAAGAATAATATAGTCAAGTAGCATGTTATATATATATAAATATATATATCAAAGTTATGCCAATTTTCTCTCCGGAGTTTTAGTTTTTAATTATCAATATAAGTAAAAAAATTTGATAAATAAGTTACTTGAAAAAATGTCATCAACACTTAATGGCTAGGGGTGTTGTTCATAGTTTGGTTTGGTTCTGTTCGAATCGAACATATGGTTCGATTCGATTCAATTTCACGATCACTTTTTTATTTCTTTTATTTCTTTTTTTAGTTTTTTTTTTTTATGCTTTTTCATATTTTCTAAATTTCTATGATTTGAAACAATGTATTTAAAAATTATAGTTTTGATGGTTACTTTTGAAATTTAAAAACAATAAAAATCAAAATGTTTAAAGTTTAATAATAACAATTACAAATAATCATTATTTGGTATTACTAATTTAGATTATTAATAACACTTCTAGTTCAACAACAAACTTAAAACTTATTTCAAAGTCCAAAAATATAAGTACTACAAACATAAAAGTTCTTATTTTATAAACAATAACATGGTTTAAAGATACAAAACTTCTTCAATAATTAAAATATCCTCCAAATATCTTTGAAGATCAATGCTAATTGCTTTCGAACGTAACCAATTTTGTGCACATACAAGTGTCTCAACTGTGGTTGGAACTAACATGGAACAAAAAAGATTAATTACTCTCCCACTAGTACTAAATACAGACTCAGAAGCAACTATGGATACCGAAATTGCTAAAAGATCTCGTGCAATTTGGCTAAGAACCTTATATATGAATAATTTCCTTTTCACCAATCTAAGATATCAAATTTCTCCTCACGTTTAATACGAGACTCCAATAAGTAAATATCAACTTTTATATCCACACTTAGTGTATTCTCTTCCTTTATATCTTCAAAATAAAAATGAAAAATGTCTGAAGTAGTACAAGCAGTAGAAGTAGTAATTCCAGATGAAGATGAAGTACTCAAAGAGCTACAGCTACTACTACCACCACTACAAACCAAAGGTTGACTCATACTTGCACTATCCTTGAACACTTGAGATGATGAAATTGAACATGAAGATGAACCATGAGTAAGAAATGACAATGTATATTCAGCAAATAATTTTCTAAAAACAGACTCTACCTTATTTCCCACTTCTTTTGTTGTATCCATATCAAATAATTGATTCAAACAATACATAAGAGATTTCATCTTGTAACGTGGGTCCAAAACAAAAGCAACATACAAAAAGAAATTTTTTTTCTCGCCTTTTCCCCAATACTCATCATACTTCTCTTACATTTTCAAAGCCATGTCACGCATAAGCAAATTATTAGAACTAGCTATACTTGAATATTTTTTTATGCAATTCTAAGTAAAAATAATCTCATGGAAGACCGTGTTGGAAATAACATGAAGATACACTGAAAGCCTAACAGTTACATCATAAAATACATAAAGAATTTAGTAAAAATTATAGCAATTTCCCAATCTTTGGTGGTTGGTTTACTTTCTTCATTCATGTAGACTATGTCGTAGTCTTCTAACCTCTCAAATGCTTTTTCAAACTTTTCAGCTGCATCAAGCATCAAGTATGTAGAATTCAATCTAGTTTGAACATCAAGGCACAACATACTCATACTAGATATGTTCTCATCTTCAATACACTTTTTAAATTTAGCAAGTCTAGCAGGAGAAAATCTACAAACCTCACGACATTTCAAATTCGAATCAATGTACCACTCACATCTTTTAGACCAAATCAAATTCAATATATGTGCACAACACCTAACATGCAAGAAATCTCCATTCAACACAAACCCATGTTTAAAATGCTTCTTTAGATAAGCAACGACTATATCATTTGATGAAGCATTATCAACAATTGATAACTCTAAAAAAGAGCTATTAGTCCTAGCTTAATTTAGGTTAATTAATGAATTTTTAATATTAATTATCTTATTTTGCAAGTATTGAGCACGAAAGAGGTAGAATCAAGCAATTGGAGTCAAACGAGGTTAATTTGAAGCAATTTGGAAGTGATTTGGGCTTCAAAGAAGGAGAAATGACTAAAATGCCCCTAATCAAAGCGTCAAAACCCTTGTTCAACGCTCCAGTGCAATGCTGAAAAATAGAACACATGGATGCAGGGTAGCGTTGCAATGCTACCCAAGAGCGTTACAACGCTATACTTTTAACGGAACGCCACCAACGTGCACGTGCAAGGCAATGCCACGCCAGAGTTGCAACGCCACTCCAAGACTCGAGGGCTGTTGTCGACAAGAGCGTTGCAATGCTGCACCTATGGTATATATATTTTCTTTTTAAATTAGGTAAAGGAGGATGTTGGAACTCATTGAGGCCAAGGAGAGACATGGTTTTCTTCTTTTCTCTTTGTATTTTCAGTATCCATAGGTTAGATTTACATTTAATTTTGGGTTGTAATTGAGGGATTGGATGGTATTTCTTGATTTGTCTATGAATTAAGAGGTAATTCTTCTAATTTCTTTGAGTAAGAGATTCTATGTTAATTTTCTTGAGATTTCTTTTATTGGATTTAATGTTCTTCAATTACATGGTTTTTTTGAATCTTAATTTAATTTAGATTTGTATTTATGTGTTGGATTGAAGAACCTATCATGTTTACAAATCTTTGCTAATCAATTTCGAGCTCACGTGTTTCTCTAATATTCGTCAATTCTTGAAATCACCTCGGTAGCATAGGATTGAGTGTGAATGCTTAGGTTTATAGGCTAGACTTAGACCTTAGCAATGCATATTCAACCTACGTTCAAAGAACACTTTGATTAGTTAATTAGGTTATCTATTAATTAATGAACACAATGGAATCCTTGATCTTCATGCATGTGATTTTTAATTCTATATGATCGTTGAGAACTTAGTGGAATTAAGAGCATATAGTTTAATTAAGGTTGGCTTTCTAATTTTAATTAATGCATAGGACGCTTGATTGATTGGGTTTAATTAGTTGTCAGCCTTTATAGAGACTAATTAAATTGAATTGATTTAGTCGTTGGGCATGCATAGAATGGAATGTTTGTTTAATTATTGAGCTCCATGATAGAAATTGCATAGAATTAGATTGATCTATTATATATAAATTTAAAATTTATGTCTGTTAGGATGTATGCCCTCAATCCTCGTAGTTAATAAGTTATTTGAAATAATAGTTGTTTATTTTACATATGCAATTATCTATTAAAGAAAGATCCAAAGTTATTTTATGAAACTTGAACAGTATGTGGTAGAAATATAGATAGATCATGTTCAAGTAATAACTTAAAATGATCTATAGTATATGGATAGGGTTGGGTGTCTTATCATGGTGACAGTACGGATACGACTCATTTTGTAATTGTTATAAGAGTTGTAAAGTATGTGTAAAAATATCAATTGAACAAAACACATAGCTTGAGTTATTCCAGTTTATTCCATTCCTTTTCAATTCTATCATAGACTTATTCTAAAGATCATGCGAGAAATTTCAATTAAAACTTAGCCTACTCATTTAGAATCCTAACTGGTAGTCCATAAGATCAAGTTAATTTAAGGAAAAGCGAGAATCCTCAACAAATCAATAAATCAACAAGTATTTAAATTAAAGGTAAAGCTAAGCCAAACAATCGATTTCCATCATTTAATCAATTATTTGGGCAAAATTTATATAGGTTAGAAAGTAATGTTTATCAAATGGAATCCTAATTTAACTTCACAAACTTGACTTAACCCTTGCTTCTAAGTGAAGACTACCTAACGATTACAAATTAGGGCCAATTAAAGCAATCAATTATACAAATATAGCGAATTTGTCAAATTATCCCATGCAAGAAAATTGAAAATAAATTCAAGATAAATTTCATTAGTTAAGAATTGTCTCAACAGAACTACAAAGCAAGTCTCAATAATGAAACAAAATGGAATTAAACTACGAAACCCAAACTAAGTACTTACCCCTTAGCAACAAATCATCGTCTAATTAAATCCTCAAAGTCTATGGGCAGTAGAGGGGCAAGAAAAAAAATCAAGAAACTAGATAGAAGAGAGGGAGAAATGAAGCAGGAACAGTGTGATGGCCGATGTGTCGAAATATGGTTACCTACTCTCGGACAGACACCCTATTTATAGAATATGTCGCAGCTTCGCAACACTGCCCTATTCTGCACAAATTAGGTAGCTCTGCCTTTGAGCATCGTGCAACGCTCGATTTAGCGTTGCGACGCTCTCTTTTCTTCACGAAATGGGTAGCTACTGTCGAGTCGTGCAACGCTCGATTTAGCATTGCGATGCTCCGGTTGAGCAGAATCTTCAATTTCCTTAGCCTACTTTCTATTTTTGTTCAATTTAGCTCCTAACTTGGCCATTTAAGTTTCTTTTGTCCCAAAAACTTCATTCAATTTCTTGTACACTCGAGTCCTACAAAACAATTAATTTGAACACATTAAATAGCATAACAATCCTGAATTAAGTAAAGAAGGATAGCTCATTTTTCGTGCTATCAGCTATCAGACTTAGTATTGTTCGAGTTGATGCTCTAAATCTCGAAGGTCCTATAGTTTGTAAATGTTTTGAACAAACATATAATGTATTTAATAAAATATATGATATTTTATTCCATATTTTAATTGCATTAACCACAAACCAATAAACTAACATCCAAGGTTATCTTGTAGCTTAAACATGTATGTAGAGACATACGGGTGGTTCATGTTTAAGTGATAACCTAAATGGTGTGTAGCAGATGGATAAGGCTGGGTACCTTATCTTGGTGACATTATGAGTATGACCTGATTTGTAGGTATTACAATTGTTGTAAACTGCTACAAATGATCTGATCCTGATTATTCATGTATAGACATGTAAGCAGGGATATTCTATACAAAGAAGTTTGTATAAGATGGACCACGAAATGTTTAGTCTCATTATATAACGCCGTTCATAATAGAGATTTACATTTCACCAGGATGACCATAGGTAAGATGACCTGAATCCCGAGTGAGTTATGAACTCTTACTTATGAGGGCGGTCCTTTGATTTGTATGGGTGAGAGTGGCAAGATCACCGACTCAATAAGCTACCATTTTGGGTATTCGTCTGATTATGGAGTTTGGAACACAACTACATAAAAAGAAATTCACTCTTTCCTCATGGTTGAGATCAGTACATAAATTGTACCCTTAAGGGCGGATTCCAGAGCTTGAACAATGTGGCGTCACACCCTCTTCTTGCCCGAGAGAGGTTTAGTCACAGTTGGACCTCTATCATTCATTAGAAGGATAAATGGTACTTAAGAAGTTAGATGTAACTATAGGGGCAAAATAGTAATTTTGGTTCAACTGTACTTACGAGTAATTTATGAAGGGTCATCGTACTGTTGATTGGTTATATTCAATGGACACAAAAATATATTTGTAGTGCAAAAAGTGCAATTGTCGATCTTTAGTGGAGTTCCCGACAATTAACGGATGGTGAATAATTTAATTAAAAAGTTTGATTAATTATTCATATCCCATTGGAGCTTCAAACTACAGGTCCATGAGGTCCCCTTGGTAGCTAAATAAGATTAAATAGAAATAGTTATTGGATTAATTTGAATTGTTCAAATTAATAGAGAGATTTAATTATATATGATATAATTATGTTATTTTAATTATATATGATATAATTGGTATAATGTATTTCATACATTATGACAAGAAATAAATATTTGAATAAGATTCAAATATTATTTATATAAATTGGATTCATAATTGTTAAATTTGATATAAATGTGTTTATTAAATTTCATATGAAAGAGAAAAGAATCTATAGGATATATTGTATATGATACAATATTAAAATTATAGATTAT
>NC_052353.1:14342152-14368801 GCF_009727055.1 Benincasa hispida | reverse complement strand
TATATATATATATGATAAGTTAGTTATCATATTGATATATATTAATTGTTATTTTAATTTAAATGAGGGAGGTCCCCCACTTTTCTCTCCACTCACATAGGTGGATGGATGGAGTTATTTGTCTTTGAATAGGAGAGTTTCCTTGATGATTGTGATAAAGACAAGATTGATAGAAAAGTTTTGTGATAGTTCTTATTGTGAAATTCCCCATCCTCCTCTGTACCAGCAATCTTTCCCTTATCCTAAAATAGTCAGAGTCCACCACCCTTGAATTCTCTACCTGAGAATACCAAGGTCACCATCGTGGTAGTGTTCGTTTCTTGATCCATCATGGTAGTGTTCGTTTCTTGATCGAGGGATTCTTGAGGGATTTTTGAAGAAGGTCTTCAAAGGTAGCATTTTTTGATACAAATACTTTATCATCTTGAGGATCATAAAATATACCACCTTTCGTTTCCTTTGAGTTACCTACAAATAGGCATAATTTTGAACAACATTCCAACTTCTTTGGGTTTTGCACCAACACATGTGCTCGGAATTCCTAAATTCTGAAATGATGTAAACTATCTTTATGCCCTCTCCATAATTCATTCGGTTTTTTTGAAACACTTTTTGATGGAACCATCTTCAAAACATATACAACAGTCTGTACTACATATCCTCAAAATGAATTAGGCAACTGTGCGTAGCTCATCATTGATCGAACCATGACCAGCAGAGTTTTGTTTCTCCTTTCCGACACACCATTTTGCTGGGGTGTATTAGGTGCTGTGAGTTGAGACTGAATTCCGTATTCTATCAAATAGTCCTAGAATCTTAAGTCCATATAGTTTCCACCTTGATCTGATCGAAGTGTTTTAATTGTCTTACCTTGCAGGTTCTCAACCACTGGCTTATACTTCTTGATCCTTTCAAGGGTTTCAGACTTGTGACGCATTAGGTAAATATAGCCATACCTTGAATAATCATCAATAAAACCGATAAAATTTTCATACACTCCTTGTGCTTTGACATTCATCAGACCGTAGAGATCTGAATGTACGAGTTCTAAGGGTTCTTTGGCTATAAGACCTTTTTCCGTAAAAGATATTTTGGTCATATTACTCTCAAGACAAGACTCACATGGAGGTAAAGAGCTATCTTCTAACTGACTTAGGAGTCCACTCTTAACCAATCTTCCAATCTTATTGAGATTAATGTATCCAAGTCTTAAATGCCAAAGATAGGTATTAGGAGAAACCTCTCGCCTTTTATTTTGAGTTTCAATTGTTTTAAAAATAGCTTTTGCCTCAGTTGATTTTAACACATATAAGTTGTTTTCAAGTTTCTCATAACATATTTAAACACCTCTTGAACAAATGAACACTTCATCAATTTCAATAGAGACACCGTACAACTGTTCTAACAAACAAGAGATAGAAATTAAGTTCCTTCTCATATTAGGTACATAATATACATTTTCAAGTAAAATGTGTTTATCTCCAAAAAATAACTTCAAATCTTCCACTGCATTGGCTGAGACAAGCTTTTCTGTTTCCACCTGAAAGTCCTCGCTTTCTACAAGCTGTCTCCAGAAACTAGTTTCCTGAATAAAAGTGCAAATATGTTTAGCGGCGCCCAAATCTAATATCCAGGTCAAATGAGAATTCTCACTAAACATATTTCAATAAGTAAATCGTATTTACCTTGTTTTTCCTTTTCAGCTTTCCTGTCAGCAAGGTATTTTGGGTAGTTTCTCTTCCAGTGGCCATCTTCTTTGCAATGGTAACATTTAACTTTTGCAACTTTCCCCTTGCATTTCTTTACAAGAGCCTTCTTTTTACCTTTTCCATTCTTCTTCATCTGAATACTCTTATCTTTGAAATTTTGAAGGTCCAAACATTGTTCTTGAGAAGGATCCTTTCTGGAACTTGTTTGGGGTAATAACATTTGCTTCCCCATCCTATCCCTTATTCTTCATAAGAGAATGATAAGTCTAGAGCTCATTCAGAAGAGTTATCAGATTATATTCTATTTTATTCATCATTGCATTTCGTTCGACTCCAAATCGATGACGTTAATTCCACTCCAAACTGAAACAAAAATATTTATAAATTACTGAAACCTACATCTTATGCTAACAAGTAGCATAAGCGGAAAGTACGGGGTCGATCCACAGGGAGGTTAATGCCTAATCTTTTCTTAAGCTAAATTTGACTACTAAAGCGATAAAAACAAGGGGTTTTAGGTTATGATGCAACAAGAAACATGCTTGAAATTGAAAGATAGAGGAAAATGTAAACAAAGATTGGCCAATCTAGTTTCTAGAATAAGTTAGACATTCAATGCAATTTCTATCATGTGATTCTCACAAATTAATTATACAATCGTATTATGCACACAACTACTCACTTGACTTGTAAGCTAGCCTCTACAATGGCAAACAACTAGCAAAAATCTAATCAAGAAAGTGTCTTAAGCATTGATTAAAGTTGGAAAGACCTAACCCTAATCAACCTATATGTTTCTAATCCTATTGGGTTTGATAGTGGCCATATAGAATTAAAAACACATGCAAGGATTCAATTGTGTCGACTAATTGTCAAGATAGCTATACTCGATTAATCAAAATTATCTTTGAATCTAGCAATTAATGTATTCTAGTAATCGCCATCAAATACTCAATTAACTATTGCCCCTTAATAGATCTTAGCAAGTCACTCTTTTGGAAGAATGCATTTTAAATCAACATACTCACGCAAGATTGTAACAAAACTAATAGTCTTAACATTACATGCTCATGAGACAAAGATCCATAAACATACTTTTAGAAGTTCATATTGATTCAAAGAAGCATAGATTTAGATTGCAATTAGTCAAAGAATAGCAGAAATCTCAAGAAATATGCAAAGAATTCTTGAACTATAAACAAGATTGAAGGTTTACCTCATAAATCTATAGACGAATCTATGAAGAATATCCAATCATTTGCTTAAATCCAAAAATAAAATGAAAAATCTAACCTAATTGACACAGAAATATATGGGCTCGATATGAAAATTTTCCTCTCTTGCTAAAAAAAGAAAGAAATCCTTTTATACTCATAGGGCTAGCATCGCAACTCTGAGGACCGTGTTGCGATGCTATTACGCAAAAGAGACAATAAGTGTTGGATGAACGGTGCAATGCGTGTGACGCTTGTTTGCGCAAGGCGCATACAGACATTTTGTCAAAATCCGCAGCGTTGTGACGCTCCTCGGTAGCATTGCAAAGCTGCTCTGTTTGGTTGAATTATGCATGCTTCTTTCTTTCAGTGTTGCTCAACGCTGGTTGGAGGGTTACGACGCTGCTTTTAATTTTATTTTTGCAATTAACTTGGTTCTTTTTTATCCTTTGTAGTCCAAATTTCTTGCCATGACTCCAAAATGCTCTCGGGATTATTTTACCTAAAATTAACACTTAAAGCAAAAAAATAACATAAAATCGAAGGATTTAACATTAAAAACATCTCTTTTCAAGACTTATCACATTTGTTCTAAATTGCATGAAACTCTTCGGAAGAGATTCCATGATGAAACTAACTTGACTCTTCTCGTCTATGAAAACCCCATTTGCCTCTTCAGCATTAAAGTGGACATTCATATCCAGGACATATTCTCTAATAGAGGTCCCTTCCTTCATGTGATAATTATAAACGTATTTGAGAGCATCATGCCTAATAGATGTGGACGGTTGTTCGAACATCGCTTGTAGTGAATCCATGATTGCCTTAGCGGTGACCATACTATCATGCTTCTTAGTCAAGACATCAAATATGCTTGCTAAGATGTAGGCTCGGACTTTTTCATTTTCCCTTACCTACTTGTCATATGTATCCCAAACATTTCAGTTTGCAATTGAGCTGGGAACTAGAGAGCATTCCTCCGTTAAAACGAAACTCAAATCATCAATAACTAGTATTGTATTAATATTTGATTTCTACGTTGAATAATTATCACCGTTAAATTTTTTGGAAGTAAGTAGTTGTATAGTAGAGTTCAACATGCTGAAAATATAAGCAAATTCTATTAGTGGAAAAGCTACTAAATCCAATCGATTTTTGCAAAAAAGTAATAATGTACTCATATTCATTATTAATTACAACAATACTTTGGTGAGTCATAATAACCGCTACCGAGGGGCAGCCAATTACTCCGTTCATTGAACCAAGACATTCTTGACTAAATACTAGTACCAGAACAACTCTTATTCCTATAACATTTAGTTATCGTTTTTTGGTCAAGATCTTACTAATATTTAGTAACTCTTGTAAGTGTAACCTCCATTTTAAGATTTCAAAGAATGGTATCAACAAGCTACCGAGGGGAAGACAATTTTGAAGACAGAACTAAGAGACCATATCCATTTCTGGAGTTTGTGGTGTTCCGATCCCCAAGCCACAACCCTTCAAATAGGCGGTCGCCTAAAAATGACACGTAGGTGGCGGATAGAAATCTCACGGTGCAATCTAATGGAGGAGACAGCAGAATATGACATATTTCCTTCTTCCACTTACTATGAACTACTTCCCCTATTCACCTTGTTCTTCACTCATACAAACACTGTCCCAATGGAGTAGTCGTGGTAAAAGCAACATGAAACCGAGCATGAATCTCACACTGTGAACTCTTAGGAACATGTGAGCTAAAAACTGTTGGGTTTTATGTACTAACAATCATGGTTTGTAAACAATAAACTTATTCTGTTAATCAATATAGATGTTATTGAAGTTTGATTCAATAAAGTTGTTATTGAATGTTTGAATTGCTCATTTCATTTTGGAAATAACCTAAATCCAGATCCATGGCTATTACATGAGTACTTGAACTTTATGTGGAGATATAAGAGTGGATCAAGTTCGAGTAAATAACCAAAATGATCTATAGTTTATAGATAAGGCTGGGTACCTTATTCTATGGATACTATCGGGTGCAACCCACTTTGAAGATGTTACAATTTTTGTAAAGTGCTACAAACAAAGTGATCCTGATTCGTTCATGTGGAGACATGCGAATGAGGCATCCTATACAAAGAGTTTGTATAAGACTGAACCAAGAAATAAGTCACTTTTACTTTATAACATTGTTTACTATTGAAAATTGACTATTTCAGCAATGATCTAGGTAACTTGACCTTAATCCTGAGCTAACTACGAACTCCTTTTTATTTGGGAATATCCTTAGATTTTCATGGGTGAGGGTTGGCTTAACAGCGTCGGCTTAATAAACTTCCCATTTCAGGGGTAAGACTAGGTAGATAGCTAGGGATATAGGGTGCAAGATGGAATTCACTCAGACCCACTTTTAAGGATAGTAGAGAGGTTATTCCCTTAAGTGCTGACTCCGGGTCTTGAACAAGAGGCCCCACCCTCTCATTGGCCCGAGAGGGACTCCTGTCTCTTATACACATCTAGATGTGTATAAGAGACAGGTAGATAGCTAGGGATATAGGGTGCAAGATGGAATTCACTCATACCCACTTTTAAGAATAGTAGAGAGGTTATTCCCTTAAGTGCTGACTCCGGGTCCTGTCTCTTATACACATCTAGATGTGTATAAGAGACAGGTTTAGGGATTGGATCACAAACCAATTGTTTATTAGAGGAACAGTAGGACTTAAGGAACAAGATGTAATCTCGGGGGTAAAACAGATTTTGATCCAACCGTTATTACGAACAACCTGTGAAGGGTTAATTTACTAATTATAGTTACATCAAGTGGACACAAATATATCCACAGTGAGGGAAGTGCAACTACTAGACTTTAGTGGAGGGACCTGGTAGTTAATGAATGTTGGTTAATTAGGTTAAATAGTTTAGTCGGTTAATCTCGAATTGTTTGGAGCCTATGATCTGTAGGTCCACTAGGTTCTCTTACTAGCACAACGGATTGAATTTTAGAATAGCGTGATGAGAGAATTTGAAACATTCAAATCCGAATTGAACGAATCATTAATTATATGTGATATAGTTAAATATTTAATCATCGAAGTAAACGAAATTAGAGAATTGGATAATATTTTTAAATATGTTTTAAATATTAAAATTACATGAATGCGGGTTCATGTTTGTAGAATTAGTGGTGTAAATAATTTACTATTGGATATTAAATTATTTTATTTAATTAAATTGTTTAAATTAATTTTATTTAAAATTAATTATTTGAATTAATTTTATTTAAAATAGAATTTTGAATTTTTGAAAAATTCAAATATTAGATTCAATTTTAGTTTTAATTTAAACGTTCTAAATATTTCATTAAAGAAAATTGGATTTAAATTAAAAATTTGGAAAAACCTAATTTAGTGGGTTTATCCCACATTCATCATCACAATTCCACTTTAGTCATCAAGTAGGTGCTATCCATTTCTTGTGCAATCTGATTGCATCGGAGAGGTGAACAAAAACTTTGTTTTGGTGCTGAGTATGTAAGAGATGTAGCATACTTTCCTATGGTGGGGTTTTAAATCTATAGGACATACTTTATGCACAATCAAGATTTAACTTAATTAAAACATACATTCCATAATGCATAATTAATTAAACATATACTGAAATGGATTGGTTTCTGCATCTTAAGTAGGCAATAAACAAAATTATTACAAAAAAATTTCAGAATTAGCCTTGAATCGACCTCGAACAGCTCGAACTGGCTTGAACTAGCTGGAAAACCCTCTAACTAGACCTCCAATGCAAGGAAATAGGCTGAATCAGTTAGGAAACATGAACGAGACCAAAATAGTTCACCCGGACCGCCACTGCTCCATACACGCCTTTTCTAAAAAAGAAGAAAAACAGCGCCACAACGCTGTTGAAGTGCGTCGTGGTGCTCTACCACTGAAGAACAGCGTGGTGGCGGATTATAGGATCTTAGTTTGTGGACCACCTTAAGAGCCTTTCCTACTATTCTCCGGCTTTAGAATAGATTGTGGGATCCAATTTGTATGAGAAATAAAGAGAATTTGAGAGTATGTGAGATTTTGTGTTAGCCAATTTTTTTTAGAGAAAAAACAACCTTCAAAAGGTTAGAATTGCATGAACTTTTTTCAGCAATTAAACTCCAACTCTTATAGAATAAAAACAAGCAATTGAATTGCATAATTGGTTGATAAAAAATCACATAAAATGAGTGGAAAATATGTGTTAAAATAAGTGGAAAATGGATAAACCCACTAATCTTCCACTTAATCCAATTCTCATTTTAAAATTGTTTTTCATAAATACAATTTAAAATGAAATTTGGTTTATAGAATTGAATTTCATAAATTCAATTTTTAATTTTAAATAAAATTAATTCAAATAATTAATTAAACAATTTAGTTAATTAAATTAATTTAATATCAAATATTAAATTAATAGAACACTTATCCAGAACATGAAACCCTATTTATATATACAATATTTAAATATTTTAACTTTCCAAATCGTTAATTCGATAGTTAAAAGTCTAATTGTATCGTACATAATTAGTACTTTATTCCCTAAAATAAATTTGAACAATTCAAATTCTCTCATTGTACTGTTCCAAGCTTTAGTCTGATATGAGCTAGTAGGAGGACCTAATGAACCTACAGATCATGAGTTCCAACGATCTAAGATTAATCAGTTAATCTTATTAACCCAATTAACCAACATTCGTTAACTACCGAGACACTCCAGTAAAGTCCAGCAACTGCACTCTTCTCACTGTAGATATATTTCTATCCACTTGACTTAACCATGATTAGTAAGTCAATCCTTCACAAGTTTTACGTAATTACAATTTGGTAAAAAAATATTGTTTTACCCCTGTAATTACATCTTGCTCCTTGAGTCTTCAATGATCCACTAATGAAAAATTGGTTTGTGGTCCAACCACTAAACCAAGTCCCTCTCAGTCCAAAGAGAGGGTGAGACCCCCTGTTCAATGTTAGGAGTTAGCACCTAAGAGAACAACCTATATGCTATCCCTAAAATAGATAGAAGCGAATTTCGTCTTACAGGACTATATTCCTAGCTATCTATCCGATCATACCCCTAAAATGGGAGGCTTATTGAGTTGGCAATGTTGAGACACTCTCACCCATGCAAATTAAAGGGTAATCCCAAATAAACGGGAGTTCATAGTTAGCTTAGGATGAAGATCGAGTTACCTTAGGTCATTGAATTGAAATAGTAAGTTTAACAGTAAATGGTGTTATAAAGAAAAGTGACTACTTCGTGGTCCGGTCTTATGCAAACATATTTTTCATAGGATGCCCCTACCCATATGTCTTCACATGAACGATTCAAGATCACATCGTTTGTATCAAATACAAAGTGGACCATATCCATAGTGTCCATAGGATAAGGTACCCAGCCCTATCCCTATACTTATAGACCGTTTTGGCTATGTCCTCAAACTTGATACACTTTCATGACTTCACATATAGTTCAAGTATTCATGTTATAGCCAGGGGTTCGTTAGTTTATTGGATTTAGGCTTTTACAAAAGAAATTCATATATACATCTTTACTGAATAAGCCTCAATAACATTTGTATAGAATATATTTAATATTTCCAAACTGCGAGTTTTAGAACATACAACCCAATAACAAACCCCTTTCTTAGGGGGACACAAACAAATGGTGCCACAAGGTCAAGCATAGATCTCACGGTGTAAAATTTTAGAGAGAATGTGAGGGAAAATTGACATATCATTTACATCGTTTTCCTCCCACTAAGTGTTTTAAACCTAGGGTTCAGTACTTAATAGATTCGGTTAACAATTTATCTAAGTATGTTGTTAAATTGGCTCAATGTGACTCTTATATTGGATAGTTTAACAATATATGATTTTGTTCATTAAACACTTTCCAAGTCGATCCCAAATAGAGGTGTTCTGTTTCCGTTAACTTAAACACACCAGCCTTAGATAGAACATTCCTTAGACAAAGGTCTTATAGACAATTATTTTATAAGTTTAATTTTTTGCTATTTCCAATTTAATCCTATTAAAACAAATAAAAGATTAACCTATTTCTAACCATATTAGAAATATTTTAATATAGGTTTAGATGAATTAATTTTAAACCATTTAAAATTAATTGAAACATATGTCATGCAACTCTAGATTATAGATTTTAATTCTAATCATCAAACTTATAACACTTATAAATTCATGAAATAATTAAAAGGGCTATTGTTAAATATAGAAAAAAAAACCACAATATTTTAAAAATATGACAAAATTTTAGAACTATCAATGATAGACGTTGATAGACACTGATAGACTTCTATCAGTGTCTATCTGTGATATTGATAGACACGGATATGAAAAGTCTATCAGTGTCTATCAGCGACTATTATTGATAATTCGAAAAATTTGCTATATCTTGTAAATATTTTCAACAATTTTACTATTTGAAATAATTTTCCTAATTAAAACCTATAATCATTCATCTAATGACATTAATTAAATGTAACATTTACATTTACTAAGTAATGCCATGCTCAATGCAATTTCATTTTTATTACATAATATAACACGTATATTATAAAGTAATGAAAATAAAACATATCCATCATTCAACGATATAATATAACTTTTATAATATAGTATGATGCATGGACATGTTAATGATGCATGCAATCATATAATATAACATTTATATTTAATATGATGCATGAACATGCTTATACTATCATACAACTATATAATATAACAATTATATTAAATTTGATGCATGATAAATGTTTATCCTATGGTAGGATTTTAAACTATATGACATACATTATGCAACATATGAAATTAATCATACATCACATTAAAATTAATTAAACAACAAAATTGGACAAAAAATTGACACTCTTAAAAAATTATTTAAATTAATATAACATTTTTATTAATTAAAAAACAAATAAATTACATAGTATTCAAAAATACAGGTAAAAAACTACATCTACACCGAAACTGGCTCAAACCCACGACGTCTAAACCGTTGGGCACACATGCATGACTGTCTCGACGTGTTGCAATGCTCGACTGAGTGTAGCAATGCTGGGGTGGAAATTACTCTAGTGTTGTTACTCAGTTGAAGCATTGTGAAGGTGGTATGGAAAATGTTCCAGCGTAGCAACGCTCAGCTGGAGGGTTGTAATGCTGGTCTTTCTCTGCTATAGCGTAAAGGCCAACGTTGCAACACTTTCTCATTATGCTCTAGCACAGAATGCAATTTCTGCTTCAAACTAGTCCGTTCTTGCCCCAAATTGCATCGATCTTCTCAGCAACACTTGCATCACGACCAACATGGACTTAAAGACTCGATAGCAAGAATTAAATGCCAAAACAACGAGCCCTTACAACTTTAAACAATTTAAAGTAGTAAATCTAAAGTGCCAAATTTACATCCAATTTACAAACCAACATTCATAATGCAGTGTAATACTCACCAATTCGTTGATTTTCGTTTCCAAAAAGAAATTCAGAGACACAATTTGGTTTTGATACCAAGAGAAGGAATCAAATTCTCAATGCGGAAGTGATTGATTGCCTTGTGCCACTAATTTCTTTTTGGAACAAAACATAAAACCAGAGAAAACAATACAAAAGAAGGATAAACAATATTCTATTAAGCATGTTGTCTAAATTAACAGAAAGGATGGGGAGATCAGAAAACTGACCAGAAGAAAATCTGTCTTCACATTTTCCTCTTCCGGAACCACGAACTCCTCTGTTTCTCAAGAATGCAGCAAAGTCACAGGGACTCTTGGACACCACCACAAATGACTTCCCCACTATTCTCAAGGTAAGAATCAAGACAAAGTTGTGGGCTTGTCTTGTTAATTTTGGTGAGGTAGAAGAGAAATCTAGAGAGAGTTTTCACAGAGAGGAAGAAATTTTTGTAGAAAGAATTCACTATATATTGTAGATATCTTTTTTTACCACAAATTCCCTCTATAAAACTGTATATGAGAGAGCTGAGGGGAGTTATTTTCATAACTCCCTTCATCACGTAAAATAACTCCTTTAATTATATTAAAATAAATAATTAAATAAACCTTATGATATTTTATTTTATATCATACATAATATTAATTACCTAACTTTATATTTTCTCACATTATCTATAGTTTTAATATGAATCATATTCATATTCATTTTAATATATTGTTTTAATATGAATCATATTCATATTAATTTTAACATATAGTTTTATATGAATCTCATTCATATGATTAATATTTGAATCATATTTAAATATTTATCTTTCCCACTAAACTTTATATTATAACATATCCATATACGTTATATTAATGGCATCTCATACAATTAATTCTCTTTAATTAATTTGAACAATTCAAATTAATCCAAAATTAATTGATTCTCATTTAACCCTTATTGAGTTAGCAAGGGAACCTTATGAACCTACCAATTAGAAGCTCCAATGATACAAGGTTAATTAATTAAACTCTTTAATCAAATTAATCAACATTCATGAACTGTCTGTCACTCCACTAAAGATCGTCAATTGCACTCTTTGCACTATAGATATATTTATGTGTCCATTGGATATAATCAATCATTAGTAAGTTGACCCTTTTTGCTCATAACTACAACTGGGTCAAAATTATCATTTTATCTATGTAGTTATATCTAACTTCTTAAGTACCACTCAGTCCTCTGATTAATAATTAGTCATAGTCCAACTATAGCTAGACCCCCCTCTGATCAATAAGAGGGTGATGCATCTCATTGTTTAAGACCCAGAATCAACCCTTAAAGGAGCAATTGATCTACTTATCCTAACAACGAGAATTACTGAATTCCATTTTATACTTGTGTTTTTAGCTCCACACTCAGATGAATCTCCAAAATGGTAGGCATATTGAGTCAACGAAACTGACCACTCTCACCCATACAGATCAAAGGACCGTCCTTATAGGCAAGAGTTCACAACTCACTCAAGATTAAGGTCAAGTTACCTATGCTTATCCCAATGAAATGTAGGTCTCTTCAAGTAACGATGTTATAAAGAGAGACTAATAATTTTGTGGTATGGTCTTGTACAAACTCTTTGTATAGGATAACCCACTCACATGCTTCCACATGAATGATCAGGATAAGATCATTTGTAACACTTTATAACAATTATAACAATTATAAAGTGGGTCGTATCCGTAGTGTCACCAGCATAAGGTACCCAACCTTATTCATCTATTACAGATCATTTAGGTTATTGTTTAAACATGATTAACTTGTATGACACCATATACATGTTTAAGCTACATTAAATAACCTAAGATCTTAGTTTATTGAATTTGGGTTAATCCAAACTTAATGTCAAATAACATAACACTTTATGTTATTAAATAAATAATTCGTGTACAAATAATTTACAACCTACGAAACACACGAGATTTAGGATATCAATCCTAACAAAGTAGAATTTAAGTGATAATTAAATATTAGTTTAATGCCTTATTAATTTGTTGTTAATAATGTTTAACTATTTTTTGTTGGAAGAACTTAATTGAGAAGTTTTTATACATTAAAGTTCTATTTGGAATTAAGAAAAGTAACCTACAAAAACAAATTGTCTGGAATAGGAAAGATTTGAAATTAATGTAATAAAATTTTGGTACTTGAGAAGGAGGAGAAAAGTTAATGAATATAAACTTTTAAACTTGATTCATTTGAAAACAAGAGTTTTAAAACAGAGCTGTATTTTTTTTTTTTTTATGTGTTTAACAATATATTTAGAAATTAACTTCCCATTTAATCAATTATTCAAAATATATTTGATAATATATGTATAAATAATAAACTTATTACTAGTAATCAACTAAATATTGGGTTGAATTTAAACTACTATCAATTAATTTATGTACATATTTTATGTTATAAATTTATAGATTTATTATTTTATAATATACTATAATTAATTAAACATAAATATTTTTGGAACTTTTTGTTATAAAATGTAAATATTTTTTTATATTTAAAAAGTTCCCTTTAAATTATGTTATTTTTGTAAAGTTTATTTACTTTTTGTGTGCGTCTATATATATATTTCCCTTTTTTTTCTTTTGTAAAATTTCAAACTTTTTTCTATTAGAGAAATACATCTTTATTTCATGGCATTTTCATAAAAATGCTTCTACACAAATCTTAACGTCAAACGAATCCACTTATATTTGGAGGTAAAATATAGTTGGAAATAATTAATATCATATCTTTATGAATAAAATACATATTATTCTAAAGGTTGATGATGAGATTATTTAGAGTGTAATTTTTACACTAAGAATAGAAAGAATAAAAATGGCATATAGTTGAAAATAGTAACGATCCAACTTTATGAGATTTTTAACTGAGGTATACCATGCACGAAACTTTGAAAAAAAATCTAATTTAGTTGATTTTGACTTAAAATATCTTTTACTAGATATATAAAACATTGTCAAGACAACATAGTGAAAGTCAAAACAAAACTTTTGTTTGGATCCCTAAAAGGTTAAAAAATAAATTTAATTTAAAACCATTTTACTCCAAAGTTCTTGTTTAAACATTCAAAACTTCTCAAAATATAGGCACTGAGCGGAAGCATAGTCTCTAGTCCCATAACATGGTCAATAGATCTCATCGTCAAGCACCTCCGGTATGTAGCCTTTACTTGAAAAACTTTTTTTAAAAAGGTTAAGCATTTAAAATATTGAGTAACTCAATACTGAATAACCCCACTACCAAGGTCAGACTATGCAACACATACGATGAATGTCTTATATAACTAGTGGGACGTGCATACTAAAGCTTAAAATAATTAATTTAAAACTACCGTAAACTTGGGATGTTACATGAACTTTGAGGTTTGTATCCATTTGGTCTATAAATTTTTAAAACTATGAATTTAGTCCACGGGCTTTTGAATTTTTAAAATTCACAGGTCTACTATACACAAAATTGAATGTTTGAAATAAAATTCATATTTATATATAATAGATTAATCTAACTTTTAAAAATTATGAATGGTTCAAATGGACTATTTGAAAGTTCAGATATCCATTGGACAATTTTGAAAATTCACTAACTAAATAGTCATAAATCTCAAAGTTCATAGAATAAACTTATAATTTAACCAGACATAAAATTTTGGTTAAATTACAAATTTAATCTTCGAGTTCTTAGGTTTATATTTATATGGTTCTTAAACTTTTAAACATGTCTACTAGGCTTTCAAATTTATGTCTAACAATTCTCTATTTTTTAAATATTGTGTTTAATAGGTTTTTGAACTTTTAATTTTGTATCTAATAGAATATTGATATATTCAGTTTTTTTCAAATACTAATTAATAGTTGATCTAGCTGATAAAAATGAATTTTATATCATTCTATGTTTCGTAGATACATCAATTTTAATTGTAACGGATGATACTTTTAAGACTAATAATTAAGTGTATAGCAATATGTTCAAAGAATCGCAAATATAGCAAAATCTATTAGTGATAAACTCTATCACTAATAAATTCATTGATAAGAGTCTATCAATAATATAGTCTATCTAACTCAAAGAGTTATATCAAAATTTTGCTATATTTGCTAATACTTTGAGCTTGATTACTAAAACTCCTTTAAAAAACATGTCAAATGAGTCATTGACCTAGTAGATACTAAATCGAAATTTATGAGGATTTGTTAAATACAAAATTAAAAGATTAAGGATCACTTAGATATTTTTTGAATATTACGAACTCAACAAACATAAAATTGAAAATTGAAGGAATTATTAGACAATTTGTAAAATCATAACACAAACTTAGAGGTTTAAACATCAAATTCAGACAACCCTAAAAGATTAGGGACTAAATTTTTAATAATCAAATTTATCATTATTGAAAATCTTTAGATTGGGAAATACAATATATTGAACGTAGAAAAGAAAAGAAAAGAAAAGAAAAGAAAAGAAACTTCTCGAATTAAAATAATTTAGACCACGTTTGGTAACCATTTGATTTTTAGTTTTAGCTTTTGAAAATTAAGTCTATTTAATCTTATATTACTTACAATGATTTGCAGGTTTCTTAACTACAATGGTTGAATTCTTAACCAAATTTTAAAAACTAAAAGCAACTTTTTGAAAGCTATTTTTTTAATTTTCAAATTTTGACTTGATTTTTTAAATCATTGGTGAAAATTAGATAACAAAGAAAGAAATTTAGGTGTGTAAGTAGTGTTCATATGCTTAATTTAACCAAAAAAAAAAATGGTGATCAAACAAAATTTAATATTTTGGGAAATAAACTTTAGAAACAATAATATAATAATTATAAGTTTTGTTTAACAACTACGGATCCGTGGCGCAATGGTAGCGCGTCTGACTCCAGATCAGAAGGTTGCGTGTTCGATTCACGTCGGGTTCAATTTCCCCGGCATTTAGCAACCAGTGGAATTACTCTTTTGCCCTCCTAGTTTTTCCTATATTTATTTTTAATTAATCCGTCATCTCTTCAGACTAGGTCGTTCCATTTTAAAATTTTCTTTATTTATGTTTCGTAATCTTTTTTAAGGGTTTTCTCTATCCTCAATCTTTAAAATTTTCCATTTTATTAATTTATTAAAATTCTCGACCATTGTCTTTCTCATAAAACCAACTCTCTTTTTTCTTTTTTTAAACATAAAACTAAATTTTTAGTATGATATTAAATTTTCGTTCACATGTTGATGTTTCTATTGAATTTTTTATATTTTCATAGTTTTGATATCGACATAAAGGTTGAATCAATATTTTTTTATGTTGTTGAAAAATCACAAACATAAAAAAGAATCAATTGTTGGAGTTGATGCCCTAAATTTCATAGGTTTCGTAGTTTGTAAATTATTTGTACGCGAATGAATTATTTTGTAAAATAAAGTATTATTTTATTTGACATTTAGTTTGCATCTGTGCAAATCCAATAAACTAAGATCCAAGATTCTTTAATGTAACTTAAACATGTATGTGGTTGACATACAAGTCATGTTTAAGTAATAACTTGAATGGTCTGTTGTATATGAATAAAGCTGGGAACCTTATCCTAGTGACACTACAAATACGACTCACTTTGTAATTGTTACAATTGTTGTAAAGTATTACAAATGGTTTGATCTTGATCATCATGTGGAGACATGTGAGTAGGCATATCATGTACAAAGATTTTGTATAAGACAAGACCACGAAATGATTATTCTCTCTTAGTTACTTGAAGAGACTTGCATTTCACTATGATGACTTAACTTAACCTTAATCCTGAGTGAGTTGTAAACTCCTGTTGGGCGGCCCTTTGATTTTTATGTGTGCTAGTAGCCAAATTCGCTGACTCAATATGCCTATCATTTTGGGGATTTGTCTAAGTGGGAAGCTGGGAACGCAAGTACACAAGATGAAATTCATTCATTCTCGATCATAGGGTAAGTAAATGAATTGCTCATTTAAGAGTTGATTTCGGGGTCTTGAACAATGAGACATCTCACCCTCTCACTGGCAAGAAAGAGGTCTAGTTTATACTTGGACTATAACTAATTGTTCATTAGAGGGATCAATGGTACTTAAGGAGTTAGATGTAACTATATGGATGAAACATTAATTAGATTCAAATGTAGTTACGAGCTCGCAACTTGTAAAAGGTCAAATTATTGTTGATATCATATCTATGGACGCAAAAATATATCTACAGTGCGAAGAGTGCAGCTATCGGTTTTTAGTGGGTAATCGACAATGTTGATTAATCTAATTAAAGAGTTTAATTAATTAATCTCGTATCATTAAAACTTCTAATATGTAGGTCTATAAGGTCCCATCGCTAGCTCAATAAGAGTTAAATAAGAATATGAATTAATTTGAATTGTTCAAATTAACTAAGAAAATTAATTGTATGAGATACAATTAATATAATATATATGAATACATTATGATACAAAGTTTGAGGAGAGGATAAATATTTGAATATGATTTAAATATTAATTATATGAATGAGATTCATATACAACTATAGGTTAAATTTTAATATGAATATGATCCATATTAAAGCTATAGATTATGTAAGAGATTACTATTTGAATATGATTCAAATATGTGACATTTATATTAAATTTGTTTTAATATAAAGTTTTTAATTTAATTACATTAAAATTAGTTTTAATATAATTTTCTTTAATTTAAATCAAGGAATAACGCGATGGAGGAGTTATTGAATAACTCCTCCCCCATCTCTTTCACATAACACTGCAGGAGGTTTTTCACTAGGGGATACAAAACGCTTGACTTTTTTGCAATTCACTCTCTCCCAAAAGAAACTTACATTCCCTTACCAAAATTCTAAGAAGAGCCCACAACTCCTTTTTGATTCTTTCCTTGAGAATAATAAGGAAGGCTTTAGTGATAGTATCCTATGTTGGAGATTTGATCTTGCTCCGTTCGTGAGGAAGAACATTGTTCTTGATCTTTCGAGAGAGGAGAACGTGAAGAAGGGTTTTTCATCAAGGGTGAGAAACTATTCTTCCTTTCCTCACTATTTTCTTTTGAAAGCATGCTTAGAAAGTGTTTATATTTATCCTTATTCTGTAATTTCTCTATTTTGAGTTTCTTTCCAAAACAAATTCACTGACACAAAGGTGATCACTTGCTTCCGCCGAGGATTCAAATCCTTCAATTGGTATCAAAGCCAAATCGTGTCTCTAAATTTCTGAGAAATGGTGGATGTTTACTACATTTTGAATGTTAGTTTGCAAAATTAGATGTTTTCTAATTTTGGCATTAGATTTACTGCTTTAATTCGATTAAAGTTGTGAGGGCCCATTGTTTTTGGGCATTTAATTTTTGCTATTGAGCCTGTAAGTCAATGTCAATCATGATGCAAGAGTTGCTGAGAAGATCGCTGGAAAACACAGTAAAAATATATTGAGAATGAAGCAGAAAATGCATTCTATGATAGAGCGTAAAGGGAGAGCATTGCAACACCTTTATGCTGCAGCATTGAAGGCTAGCGTTGCAACGGTCCAGTTGAGCGTTGCAACACTTGGGCATTTTTCAGACCAGCATTGCAAACATCTTTCCGAGCATAGCAATGCTCTAGGACCTGCTCATATGTGTTCTAGACAATTGGAGGTTGTAGGTTCAAGGTTTCAAGATGGTTTTTGGCTGCATTTTGTTGTTTTTTCGAATATTTATGTAATATTTATCATTTTAATTCGTCAAATTAATATCATAAGACTATATTGATTTAATTAATTTTTAGGATGCCAAAATTCAGTCCATTTTTTGTTATTTAATTTTACATTTGATGTATGATTAAATTTTAATATATCGTATATTGTATGTCATATAGGTTTTAAAATCCCACATTAGGATAAGTATTTATCATGCATCATATTTAATATTGTTATATTATATAGTTGTATGATATTATAAGCATGCTTATGCATCATATTGAATATAAATGTTATATTGTATGATAGCATGTATTATTAAGCGTATCCATGCATCGTACTATACCATAAATATTATATTATATGGTTGAATAATGGATAGGTTTTATTTTTCATTAATTTATAATGTAATTGTTATATTATATAATGAAAATAGAATTGCATCCAACATGACATTACTTAGTAAATATAAATATTATATTTAATTAAGGGGCAATGGCAACTTTAATAAAAAATAAATTGATAATTTGGAGCATGTCCCTAATTTATTTTGCAAACATAGAAAATCCCACTCTTGCGGCCATGATTCACTGACTTTCGCTTGGAATTTGATTGCTATATAATTTCTATGTGATTGTTATGTAATCTTTATCTGATTTTCATTTGATATTTATTATTATATGATTGTTATCTGATTACTATATGATATACTAATTGTCAATGATATTGATTATTGTCTGATTACTGTTTGATTGTTATTTGATACTAATTATTATCTAATTGCTATCTTATACTGATTTGCTATCTAATGGTTGTTTGATTGCTATTTGATATTGAATGCTTTTTTTTGTTATCAATGATATCAATTACTATCTGATTATTGCCTGATTACTATCTAATAATGGTTGTCAATGATACAGATTGCTATATGATAATAATTGTCAAATTGTCAATGATACTAATTGTTACCTGATTGTTGTCTGATTACAACAATCAAATAGCAATCAATGATTGCTATTTTATTGCTATCTAATTGCTATTTGATACTGAGTACTTTGTAATTGCTATTTGATTATCATGCAACTTCTATTTGATGTTTGGAGCCATAATTGGGATAATTAATAAAATAATTATTTGACGTAGTTTGATATGAGATTTGATAATTGAGGATTTGGAAAATTTGAAAGATTTGGAATTTAGAAATTTAGGATTGGATTAGGAAATTTTGATTTATTAGTTTTAAAATGAAGTTTGAAGTTTAGAATCATATATATATATGGGGAGAAAAAGGATAAAAGCACACATGTTTAGAATTGATACACTTGGAATATCATGCTTATAAAATGAAACAAACATGTTTTGCTTTAAAATAAGTTACTAACTAAATGTTAATTGATATTAGATATATTGTCGACACATTTGAAATGTTGATTATTGTAAGATATACGGTCAATATACCACATTTTAAGTGAAACACACATGCTTTAATTCAAAATAATATACTAAATGCACATTGATTGTTGTTAGATATACTAAATTTGAGAAAGTGAATACAAAAAAAAAAAAAAAAAATGACGATTTGCTATCTCCCAAGCATGATTTATGTATCAAACTTATTATTATAACATTATTCTTTGGTTTCAGGTATACGTATAAATCTTATTATTTTTTTCTTCCATTTTGTTCTCCTAGTTGTATATTTAAATTTTAAAACTCACACTATAAAAAAGAAAAGATGAACGACAAAGAGAACAAAATCACAAGAAATTGAGAGAAAAAGAAAGGGCAAGATGAATAAAAAAATCATGCCGGATTGAGAGAAGAACAAAATATGATTCACACAGGTTCTAGAGAATAGAATAAAAAAAATTATGCAAGAGAAAATCACAAAAACAATTAAATAAGAAAAAAGAAACTTCACTTATAAGAAATAAAAAAACATTCACGCATAAAATTTTAAAAAAGAAAAAGAAAAAGAAAAAGAAAATGAAAAAAAAAAGATAAAGAAAGAAGGAAAGAAAAAGAAAAACACAAAAAAGCAAAAAGAAAAAAAAAAGAAAAGAAAAATACGCAAGTGATAACATAGGTCTAGGTGAAATAATTTATAAAATATTTGTCTATTAGAGACTTTTGTCTAAGGAAGGTTCTGTCTAAGGCTGAGGTATTTAAGTAGACAAAAACGGAACATCTCTACTTGGGAACCGACCTGAAATGTGAATTAGACAAATATTTTATAAGTATGTAATACATAGTTTAGTTTATTAAAGTATTTAATGAACAAAATCATATATTGTTAAACTATCCAATATAAGAGTTATATTGGGCCAGTTTAACAATGGACTTAGATAAATTATTACCCGGATTTACCTAAGTAAAGAATCCTAGGTTTAAACACTTATTAGGAGAAAAATGATGTATATGATATGTCAATCTTCTCATGTTCACCCTAAAAGTTTATACTGTGAGATCTATGCTCGGCCTCGTGGTACCATTTTCTTGGTCCCCCTTCAAAAAGTGTTTGCATAGGTCAATGCCAAGGTGAATGGATAAAGTGTTTATAGTAAGTGGAAGAGTGTTTGGTATCTAAATAGATGTTGTTAATTCTACCTAAATCGAAACAAACAAAATTTATAAAGCTCAAACAACAACCTAAACTAACTCGTAGTTAAAGTGGAAGTAAGAGATTGATCCATAGGGAAGGCTTGTTTAATATTTTCTTAAACTAACTTTGACTATAAAAGCAATAAAACGGGATTTTCATGAAACTAGAAACATACTAAAAATCAAGAGACCAAGGATAAATGTAACACAAATATAGAACAATCTTGCTCGTAATTCATGTTAGATGTTCAATCCAATTCCCGTCATTGAATTCTACAAACTAAATTCACAATCGAATTATGCTCGCAACTACTTAACTCGATTAAGCTGCCCTCTACAAAGGCCAACAATTAGCAATAACCTAGTCAAGAGAGTGTACTAAACACTAATTAGGGTTGGATAGGCCTAACCCTAATCAACCTACATGCTTCTACTTCTATTGGGTTCGATAGTGGCCATATAGAAGAGAAAACACACGCATTAAGTTCTAGGATTCAATTGCTTCGATTAATTGTTAAGATAGCTTACTCAATTAACCAAATTTTCTTCAAATCTAGCAATTAATGCATCCTAATAGTAGCATAGAACACACAATTACTATTGCCTCTTGTAGAACTTGGCAAGACATTCTATTGAACCCTTTAAAAGCAACACATTCAATCATGATTGTGACAAAATCAAGCATCTAGGCTATACATGTTGAAGATATAGATCATTCAATATGCTTCAAGAACTAAAAACAAATTCAAGAATGCTATATTCAAATTGCAAATGATAAAGAAAAAGAGAAAACTTAAAAGAATTACAAGAACTCTTGAAATTAGAAACAAGATTTAATAACTACTTCACAAACTCATAGACAAATTCAGGAAGAATTACAAAAATATTGCTTACAATCCAAAAAGAAATCAAATCTAACCTAAATGGGAAACGAAATTACCAAAGAGACGAAATGATACAGAGAGAAATCCCAGCCTCCATGAGAATCGTGCTTCCTCCTTTGCAAAAATGAAAGAAAAAGTATTTATATTCGTAGGGTAACGTTGCGACGCTTAGGTTAGCATCGCAACGTTAAATCGCAAAAAGGCCAAGAAGCATTGGGCTTGAGACGTGACGCTGCCCTCGATGCTGGGTTGGGCAAGGCGTGCGCACACGGACAATCCCTTAAACTCTGGAGCGTTGCAACATTGTTGGGAGCGTTGCAATGTTGTCCTGTTTTGCAGCAAATGGATGCTTCCTGACTTCAAGCATTGCTCGACATTTCTGGGAGGGTCGTGATGTTGAGATTGATGGCATTTTGGTAATTTCTTCGATTCTCTTTAACTTTGTTGACTTTCTTGGTAATTTTTTTTATCCTTTTAAGCTCAATTTCTCGGAATGACTCCTAATTGCTCCTAGGACCGTTCTACCTCAAAATGAACATTAAAAGCATACAAACAACACAATTTTGAGGAAATTAACATAGAAAATATATATCTTTTAAATATCTAACAGAGAGGGATGTAGCATCCCACGGTCTCTTTCATTTAGTTTGTTGTGAAGTTTCATGCTCGGTTTCGTAGTACCTCTGCTTGTGTCCCTCTTCAGAAAGTGTTTGTATGAAATTGATCACAAACTCCAACAATGGATAAAATTTCTTTAATTTTTGTCCCAATCAAATTTTTTCTTTGGTTGGCTTATTAGGACGGAACTCTAGTCTAAAATGAAGGGTTACACTTACAAGAAATTTTAAGCAAGTTCATAATTTCTTGACGAATAATGGTGACTAATTATTTTAATGGTATTTAGGAAGTTAGATGTAACTACAAGGGTAAAACTTTGTGTTGGGGTTGATGCCCTAAATCTTGTGGTCTTGTAGTTGTATTGTACAAACTTTTTATTTATCTAATAAAATATGAGGTATTTTATTTGACTTTTAGTTGCATTAACTCATAAAAACCAATAAACTAAGATCTAGAGTTTTTTTTAAATTTTTTTTTTAAATAATCATGTATGTGGAGACATACAGATGGATCGTGTTTAAGTGGTAACCTAAATGGTCTGTAGTAGATGGATAAGGTTAGGTAGTTTATCGTGGTGACACTACGAATATGACCTACTTTATAGTTGTTATTTGTAAAGTACTACAAATGATCTGATCCTGATCATTCATATGGAGACATGTGAGCCCCGGATATTCTATACAAAGGGTTTGTATAAGACTGGACCACAAAATGAATAGTCTCTCTTTATAACACTGTTGCTAGAAGAGACTTACATTTCATTAGGATGACCATAGGTGACTTAACCTGAATACTGAGTGAGTCCAAATCCAATAAACTAAGATCCAAGAATGTTTAATGTAACTTAAACTTGTATGTGGTTGACATACAGTAAATCATGTTTAAAGTAATAACTTGAATGGTTTGTTATATATGAATAAAGTTTGGTACCTTATTCTGGTGACAATACGGATACGGTTCACTTTGTAATTGTTACAATTATGGTAAAAGTGCTACAAATGATCTGATCTGGATCATCATATGAAGGCATGTGAGTGGGCATATCATGTACAAAGATTTTATATAAGACCAGACCACGAAATGATTAGTCTCTCTTTATAACACAGTTACTTGAAGAGACTCACATTTCACTAGGATGACCAAACATAACTTGACCTTAATCCTGAGTGAGTTGTAAACTCCTATCGGGTGGTCCTTTGATATGTATGGGTGAGAGTAGCCAGATTCGCTGACTCAATATGCCTATCATTTTGGGGATTCGTCCAATTGGGAAGCGAGAAACACAAGTACACAAGATGAAATTCACTCATTCCCGATCATAGGGTAAGTAGATGAATTGCTCATTCAAGAGCTGATTTCGATCTTGAACAATGAGACGTCTCACCTCTCACTAGAAAGAGAGAGGTCTAGTTTATAGTTGGATTATAACTAATTGTTCATTAGAGGGATTAGTGGTACTTAAGAAGTTAGATGTAACTATATGGATAAAACGATAAATTACATATTTTATTAATAATAAAATTTAACCATTAGTGAAAATCTTCATATTTTAGTCTAAAAAAAATTTTCATATTTAGAAATACAATATATTAAAACGAACTATCCAAAGCTTCCTGAACTAAAGAATATCTATATTGTGAAAAATAAATTGGTAACACATATGACTCTAGAATAGAAGGTTGTGTGTTTGATTCACGTCGAGTTTAATTTTCCCGTAATTGAGCATTAGCATATTTACATTATTGCCCTCGTAGGATTTTACTTTATTTATTTTTCATGAAAACACTAATTCATTCCGTCAATCTCTTTGGTCTCCATCGTGGAGTTTTTTTTTTTTTTTTTTAATATTGTGATTAGGAAAATAATTTAGGGAAATATTGTGGTTCTAAAACTATTTAGAAATTTATGGTTGTATCAAGGTTTCAACCCTCGACCTGTTGAAAATTAAAGAAGAGGTTGATCCTCGACCTAAAGAAAATTAAAGAAGACGAGAAAATTTAAAGAAGAGGTCGAGAGTTCAACCCTCGACCTTCTTTAAACTTGCAGGCAGAAGAATGGAAGAAGGAGGGAAGGAAGAGATGAGGGCGGAAGAATTGAAGGAAGAGGTCGACCTTCTCTAAAAAGAATCGAAATCTCTGCAGCGTGTCAGCGTCAGCGTCTCTTCCCGCCCCATCCATTTAATTCTCCCAACGTTGAACGCTCGTGGGTCGAGTTTTCAAAACTCGACCTTCAATCTTATAACCCCCCTCCTCTCTTCTCATTTCTCACTGCCTTCATTCTCTCATTCTCATTGCTTCAGCCTTCATTCTCTCATTCTGCCTTTCTTCTTCATTTCATCATTTTTTTCATTTCTTCAAATCATTTCTTCAAATCATTTTGCCTTCTTCTTCAAACCTAATTAAAACTCTTACAAATTTGCTTCTGTCTTCTTCATTTTTTCATTGGCAAATCTTCTTCTTCTCCCACATCCGTCAATTAAATTGTGAGGTTTGTACCTTTACTATACAAAATTTCGTTTTTTTTTAAACCATAAATTTTGTTCCTATTCTCATACTATTATATTTTTTTATAGCTTTTGTTGTTATTTGGGAAACAAAGAACAAAAAAGATAACATTAACAAAAAATCCTATATCTCATAATATTTTGTCTTTTTCATAGTTTTTGTTGTAGATCCATATTCTCATAATTTTCTTATTCATAGTTTTTATTGCTGGATAATAGAGAAAAGAGAGATCATTGTCACTTTGGGAGAAAAAAGTAAAACCACTATTAAATTTGTGAGTTTACTATTTATTAATTATTTGTTTTTTTTTATATTTAGTAGATCTGTCATGTTAATTTTTTAGTAGTTGCTGAATTCAATAATATTTCCATATTGATGTTAGCAGTTCTTTCTCTATTAGTGTTAATCTTAGTAGTTGTTATTAGTGTTAATCTTATTTATATTATGTTATACCAACATGTTAATTTTATTTATATTTTGTTTGTTTTTCTTTGTTTTTGTATGTATTTAAGTATAGTTTATTGTTATGTTTAAAAAGTTGATGTTTATGCTTTAATATTTTTAGTTTAATACAAAATTATTATGTTTTTTTAAAATATATTTCTTATGATATTTTATTTTTTTAGTATTAACTTTGAAAATATAGTTTAAAGTACTTTGAAAAAGTTTAATTTATTTTTATGTTTAAAAAGTCGATGTTCATAAATCTTAAAAAGTTGAAAAAATAGTTTGAAAAAGTTTACCTCATTGTTATGTTTAAAAAGTTGATATTTATAGTTTAAAAACTTTAATATTTATAGTTTAATACAAAATTATTGTGAATTTTTGTATAAATTTCTTATGATATTTGAAAAGTTTAATTTGTTGTTATGTTTAAAAATAGTTATAAAAAGTTTAATTCATTATTATGTTTAAAAAGTTGATATTCATAAATCTTAAGGGGCCGTTTGGTTGGAGGGAAAAGAGGGTGTGAATGGGAATGGGTTTAGAAAGCCCATGTTTGGTTGACGGGATTTGTTTATTTATCTTGGAAAAGGCAATTCCTAGGTATCTTTTACCCACAAAAATGAAGGAATTGCATACCCATTGAAAAGTGTAGGTTTTCATTTCTTTTTCCGCTTCCTATCACGATTTTCCTTCCTTCTAACCGTGAAATCGTATAGCATTTTGTTACTCAGCGATCGTGTAGCATTTGGTAAGCGATCGTATAACATTTGTTAGGCGATCATATAGCATTGGGTAGGCAATTGTATAACATTTTGTTACTCAGCGGTCGTGTAGCATAGCTAAGCGATCGTTTAGCCAAGCTCAGCATTGTGTAGCATTTGGTAAGCGATCATATAGCATTGGATAGACGATCGTATAATGATGCGTTATTTTATGAGGTGAAAAAATGTGGAATGAAATGCGGTGATGGAATTGCATTAAGCAACAAGTTTTCTCAGTGGAATCCAAATATAAACCCACTGAGTTTCTTGGTAAGTCCAAGGTCAAACTCAGGGACTTGGAAAAACAGTTTGGGGTGGTAATTTTCAGGAAAACTTTGCGGTAATTGGTAACTCAAGTAGTTGTTGGTGTTGTTGGTTGCAATAATAAAATAAATAAATGCAGCGGATTTGAGAAAAGTTTGATTATGTGATAGATGCACTGAGTATGCGGAAGAACAGGTTGAGAAGGTCTTTAACTAGCATTACCTGGGAATGCGTTAGACTATGTGATCATGCTACACTCATGCAACAACAAATCATTTTCCAATGCAAATGCGATGCTCCTAAGTCTAGGATGCATGTGTTGAATGCAAAAGTGTCCATAGAGCTTATTCCTAAGTCTCTACTCTTTTCCTATGCGATGATGCAAGATGCACACAAAGACAAGGTGACA